>NW_022989752.1:659351-871414 GCF_902827175.1 Gymnodraco acuticeps | reverse complement strand
AGTAAAATATACTCACGGTATTTAAACTGTAGTTTCAAATGTGTGCACTGGCCCTATTGTTACACTCAACAGCTCGGGTAAACATAGAATGTCCTACATATAGTTCCGCGCGTCTCTTCATTGCAAAAACGATTCAAACAACCCAATAAACACTAAATGCAATATAAATCCGTATTTTATATTAAAACATTATTTGTATCTGTATCATATCAAATGGTCTAATATAGAATGACATTCATTTTTTAGCAGGAACGTGAAAAATAATTGTGTTTCTTCCGAGTCGTTTTAGGTGAACTCCGATGAGTTATTGTTTACCTAGCAACATACAGCAGGATAGCATAGCAACGGTGTTTGGCAAATGTCAATGCTCAACGCAATATCTTGCATGAATCAGTTGAGTGTTACGGTGTGATGAAAATGTAAAGCTAATAGCATTGCAGTTAGCTGCAATCTCTCGCTATCTTACGGTGTTCAAGCTGCAGAGTGCTAAATTAGCTAGCTAAAGGTGACATCTCTTCTCCCAAAGATGTCTTTCCAGGAGACGCCTGTTCCTTCTGATGAAGAGGAGGCTTTCTACGTGCATTGCAGAGCCGCATATCTAGCTGTATTTAGATCAAGTTTGACAATATCTCTTCAAAACAGCAGTTTTCGTGGTAAGCTAACTTTATAATATTAACTATACTACTTAGCATAATGTTAGCTAGATAAACACCTCTGAAAAGGTATCAGTAGATGAAATCAAGTATTGTTTGCTCCAATTTCCAGCTGAAAGAGATAGTAGTTTTAGGGTTGATTACTCTTGTAACTCTTAAACCCAAGTGACCTGTTGGTGTATCATTCAGGAGACACAAACAGTAAAAGTGTAATTGTGTAGTTTACATTACATGTTACGACGCTTTTATCCAAAGTTGGCACGGTTGTTACATTGTGCACTAAAGAACTAATTGTGAGGGATTTTATATGTTTTGAATTGCATACATATCATTTAAAAGGAATGTCAGAAAGCTGTAAAAACATAAACAGTCTTTGTACTATTGTTGGTTGTCCTCAGCCTTTGATACTTAAGTTGTTGTTTCAATATTATTTCTAAATCCTTTTCAGCTCTTCAGCAGGCTGGTAGAAACCCAACACACGCAACTCTCAATAAATACTGGACCCCGAGAACCTCCAAACTGAACTTTGATGAATTCTTTGAGATTCTTAAAAGCGAGAAGAAAACTGAAGAAACTGAGCTAATGAGAGCCTTTAAAAAGATGGATGTTAACAGTGATGGCTACATCTCACACAGTGAACTGGAGAAAGCCCTTACCACGGTGAGTACACTCAAATATTTGAACTACTGATTGAATTGAATATATAATTAGCCAACTGAGCTAGCTCAGCAACAATTGACCCAATAATGTTTTATTTTTTATGAACTCTGCCTTACCATAAACGGCTTAAAATCTATAATTGACTCACGCTAAAATGAAAAAGAAAATGTTGTTACTACTAAAGAAAATGTGTTGAATCTTCCAGAGAGGTGAGAAAATGACCACTGAAGAGGTGAATGCTATTTTCTCAATGGCTGACATAAACAAAGACGGCAAACTGGACTATGCAGAAGTAAGTTTGAACTAGAACGTTGATTATAATGCTGTTACCACTGCTGTGTAACACAATTGTCCAATTCAGTAGTATAAGAAAAAAAAGCACAGTGTTTCCCCTATATACAAATAGCGGCGGTGCAGCTCCGCGCTCACATTTTGCTGGGCCCGCGTGCCTTAGCACCGCTGCTATGACTCCATCCTAGGGGAAACACTGAAGCAGTATAGGATTTGATCCAATATTGTCTCTATTTAGTGTCATATTGTTACCTCCATCTAAGATATACAGTATCTCTGACCCTGCATCTTACTTTAGAATGTCCTCATGTATCATCCCCTCACTTCTGGTTTCCTCTTGCTGTCAGTTCTGCAGATTGCTTGTGTCTACTGTAGAGCATAGTGTCAGAATGGCTGCTTTGGAGAGGCTCGAAGGCTAATGCCAAGCTGAAGAGACAAAACTTTGGCAGTCAGTCCATACAGCCCTCCAAAGAGCTCAGCGTCATCAGCAGCAGCAACTCTCCCTCAGCCTCCAGAAACACCCCGGGCAGAATCAGACACCACACTAAGAAAAGGTACTGGTGCTTCCCAGAATAATGTAATCGTAAAATGAACCACCACTGAAGTTGTGACAGACATGTTTTGAATAGTTTGGTATGGTGTTTTTTTTACGTTAATACATGAAGCAATTCCTTTTATACTTCTAAAAGTGATCTCTTCTTCCCGCCCAAACACTTTCACAGACACTGTTACATATTTATATCTAAGTTCTTGACATATTCAAATCTAATATCTTTATATTTAACTTCTGACTATATCTACATAGAATCCCCCTCCTGATTATAATATCAACATCCCTAATCTGGATTTCCCAACTGAATTAATGACAAAAGGTAAGGACACTACTAAAAGAACAACACATACAAAGGCAAATATTAATAATTAATATAATAAACAACATCTGTTTTTATCACTAGTAGACATTATTCTTCTCAGTGTCCAGGTATTGATCAAAGTATATCCAGCAGACTCATGGAATATCTGTAATGGTGTCGTGACTCCATAACATAATGGCGATTTGTGCGACACAATCTACAGGTCCAATGTAGCAGCCCAATGGCTAAAGCACATCATGTATACTCCAGGTCCCAATTCATAGTTGCGCACCCATACACACTGCCTGCCCCAATACGCCTCACCGATTAGATTTGATGAATAAGTAACTAGCTCTCTGTTATTGATCGATTTTTCACTCGCCCCTGTGACAAATTCACCTCATTAAGACAGTCCATACAATCATAATAGCCACACAATTAGGGCCGCTTGTTTGGAAGGAGGAGACTGTAAAGCGTTGTGATTTGGGTAATCACTTCTGCCATTAGGAGATTGACAAAAGCTCCATATGCTGATATATATGATGCCTTTCAACTATGGTTTTTGGAGTTAGAAATATTGTCCAAAAAAATAAATTGCTTAAACAAACAAGGACTTGCATCATTTCAGCTTCTCTATTCCACAACTGTTGATGATATAACCTACAGAGTGGTTTTTAAAGACAGCCCAATCAGCCAGTTTGAAGGTGTATGTAGAAGTCTGGCCTTATTGCCAGTTTTCCAGGGCAAAGGGAGGAACAGAGATTCTGGATGAGCGAGCCAGGGACAGGCCCACAGTGGGGCAAGATAGATGGGGTTGATTTAAGTTGGTCAGTCCATGTTCATGTATTGATTCGGAGGATTCCACCACTTCTCACTGGGGAGATGATGAGGGATTAGATGGTGGTCGAGAGGAGGGCCCAGTCTACCACCCGCCTGCAAAAACAAATGAGCTCCCACATAGTAGTCGGGATTATCACATTATTGTGCCTCTCCCATGTATTGATCTATACCCGCTACATTTTAACAAGGCCCCCTAACACCAGCTGCGACGTGATCGCACAAGTTGAATGGGTTATTCTTGGAGCTCAAAAAAACATTTTTGACTGTTCATTTTGCAACCAACATTTGTCAGGTATAAAACCCATAAAACATTAAGAATTGTGTTATAATATATGGAAGATGGGTTTTTGTTGGCTATTTGTTATGCAAAAAGATTAGTATACAGATTAATTGGCAGGTATAACCACATCAGGTGTAAGGTATCAAACAGGGTTTTTGGAAAACAGACAGAATAATTGGATGAATTGTCGTGGTGGTCCTCCGATAATTGGTCTGCTTTCAATATACAAGTTCAATATTTGCAGTTTTTTCAGTGGCCAGTAACCACTAGGGCTAAAACAACATACTCACATTCAGTATAAACTCACATTGAAGCTTTTGTTGGCCCATGTTTCTTTGCATCTTTGTCCACATTCACACAACAGCTACACTTTGCTCCTCTAGATTAAATACTGCCATCGATACAAAATAGAATCCATCACAAATACCATGACAGTGGGTCTATTTATTTCTCTGCTGCGATAATTTGCTTCTAAACCAATCACATTACTTCGGCTTGGAAACAATCAGACCCCTCATTAGAGAATTGATATTTTCTGGCTTCAATTAGAGTTAAGGGAAAAAGTTGTGCGAGACGGATAATGGATATGAGGCGTTGCTGTTATGCCATTTGTGATTTAAAAGGTCTCCATAATTAATTAAAAGGGATTTTCAACTTGAGATCACACCTTTTTTCACAAACTAAATGCAAAGTAGCCATCTTTACGTGAAACTTGGGACAGATTTATTTAGCATTATTTAGGGTCTTTTTTTTGCATCTGTTTTTGTGTCAGCATTTAACTATGTGAGTGTTTATGTTTGTGTGTGTCTCAGACAGCCGATCATCCTCCCGTCCTTCTTCCGCTCGCAGCAGACGGTCGTCCTTGTCAAACTCCATCACTATGACATCCAGCACAAATAAGGCCAGCAAATAGCAGAGCCTTCAGGCTTACAGGTAACCCCCCCCTTCATAGTTATAAGTATGTCTTGTATTCATGCTACAGTCCGATCTACAACCAAAGAATATCTTCATTTTAAATTCCATCCGTCAATTAAATGTAAGATTAATTGACTATCATTTTTTTTAAATGTAGCAGAAGATAGCGGTTTTGAGTTTTTGCTTAGACCCTCCAGCCTTTCTATATTTCTAAACTCGTGTTTTCCCAGCCATGAAAGACCAAATATAACAACATCTCTCTTCATGTATTGCTTTTTGTTTGTCTTTCATCCTTCAATTTGGCACAGAAAACATGTAGATATGGTGGAAAAAAGGGGTATGAAAACAGCTTTATTATTTTAAACAAAGTTATATTACTGCGTTTTTGTCAATGTGTGTTTGTGAATGACATGTGACATGTTGTGTAAGGATTAACTAGATTGTGGCACATCACTATAATAAACATGAAAAGGTTAGTATGTTGAGTCCAGTGAGAGGCCTCTATGATAGCAGGGACCATGTTACCCAGTGTTTGTGATGGGCACATTTAGCCCAGGGTGGAAAAGATATACACTGTATTGATCCCACGCTCTTTGTTTTCACTCTTTTTGGCTTAACCAACCTCGGCTGGTTTGCTTTACAGCAAGAAAAAATAATTAAATAAAAATAACAGCCTCCTGCTCCATCTCTCAGGTCCAGGCACTGTGTTGAGATTGGAAAGGGCCAGACATCACGGAGGAAAAAGAATGTGTGTCCAGAGAATACCTCTGAGGGAACTTCTGCTTTATTGGCTGCTATATTGCCACAGGCTGATAATTGGGGGGGGGGGGGGGGGGGTTTAGTGGAGGGTAGGCAGTGATTTTTTTTTTTGTGGTTGTGTATGTGTGACTTGTGGGATGCAAATCTGTCATCATGATTACACAAATAACCAGAGAGGAATATTCTTAATTCCAAGGATTTGTTTTCACAAATAGGTTAGCATTATAAAAAAGAGGAAGGTGAAAGTCATGGTTTAAATGTGAGAGTGTTTTTGTGTCTGGTTTGGTGACCCTCTGCGTCGCAGTAAATCAAAGCTGTGGCTGGAGCTGGTGACAGCGGCTGTATTAGTCTGCAGGCTGGCCCTCTCTCTATGGGGGCATTCATTCTGATGTCTTTAAGCAGTTGATGGGTGCCCATGGCAATTTCCCTCATTTAATATTGTCTGGACAAACCACTGAAGTGTTATGGTTTGATCTTTTATGCCTCAGCCCAAGATAAATACTTGAGGAATGGCTTTTCTTTAAGGGAGTGACATGCTCCGTCTTTATTTGTACTTTCTTTGTTTAACTTGGTGATTTATGTGTCCACTAAAAGGAAATACAGCCTGTTTCCACACCCATTCGGCCCTCGGTGCCCTCTTACTGTGTGTCCACACCAACTGTGTTTTCATTTAATGTGTCTCCAATGAGTGGAAGGAAAACTTCCTTGTTTTGATGTTCCTGTTCAATTTCAATTTAGTACCTCATTTCAGTTGTGCTGCCAGAGAAAGGAACAACAAGATTTCAAAATGAGAGGAATGTTAGGGTTCATAAATATTGCCAAAGTAGCCTCTTGATGGTTTGGAATGACCGTGGGCCAAAGATTGAAAAGGCTGTATTTATAAAGTTAAATGGACTCTAATTTGCCATATCAGGTCCTACAGAGAGATTTACTTCATTCTCCAGCAGAAGCACAGTGTGACACTCCTGCCCTCCTCTGGATCAGCAGGAGTATAACAAGTGTTGTGACGTGAACTGTGTTATAATGAATATGCCCCCTGAAGGTTGGAGTGGTAATTATTACAATGGCAGTTTCTGTTAATCATTGAGCAGCCTCACTGTAATGATTGACTGCTTAATTTGCTTTTTCATGCCAAAATATACTTCCCCTGTCACAAGATCAATCCCTCTTTTAATAGGAACTGCAAATTAGTTTTGGTTTCCGTTCAATGAATAGATGCATTTGGTTGTCAAGCAGCAAAAACAGTTTGTTGGGGTTTGTGTCAAGTACTAATCAGAGACCACACTAAACAAGAATATATTAGGCTACGCATAACATGAGATACTGTGTCTGTAATATACTTCAAAGGGCTTAAAAAAAACTGGGTCTGGGAAATCATTATTTTCCTACTTTACTTGCTAGAATATATTTGTTTGTTTGGATTCACTTGGGCTGTTGTTAAGCAGAAATGTGATAAATGTTTCCAGGACTGGCATCACAGTTACATGAAGGGCTGTTTCTTCCTTGAGGATGATGGGAGTATCAGCTCTCTGCAGTACCAGCTCCACCTTCCCCAGACAACCACCGTCTACCTAACCATCCAACCACTCAGCCTCAGCCATGGACTCGGTACTGCCACTGTTTTCTATCACACTTAAACAAGAACAAAATCATTAAATGGTTAAAAAGTTAATACTGTATTGTTATTAAAGATATCTTAAATGTTTCAATCAGAAAGGAATACTTAAGCCTGCATACAAGTGGCCTCTTTGTTTGTCCTATAGATTATATAAAAAGGTTTGTATATAGTTGTTTATTGATTTATTGAGTGGTTATGTTTTTCTTCAGTCCACTTAGTAGGCAAAAACGTTTTTGTGTTTTATAATCTAGTCAAAGCCTTTAAATATTGTGTTATTTTTCAGACTTGCCTTCTTCATGGATGACAGTGGACACAGCTCTTTTCGTCACGTCAGCTGGTGAAACCAAAGAGGACTCAACTTTAGTGTGTTTCACCGAGACGAAAGAGAAAGAGGTATGTTTGTGTGTGTGTGTGTGTGTGGTGTGTGTGTGTGTGTGTGTGTGTGTGTGTGTGTGTGTGTGTGTGTGTGTGTGTGTGTGTGTGTGTGTGTGTGTGTGTGTGTGTGTGTGTGTGTGTGTGTGTGTGTGTGTGTGTGTGTGTGTGTGTGTGTGTGTGTGGTGTGTGTGTGTGTGTGTGTGTGTGTGTGGTACATGGACTAAACATTTACTTATATTCATAATGACGCTTCATTCTGAGTTTGTGTGTTGAAACTTGAAACTTAGTGTGTCTAACTTTGCTACTCCTTTGTTCCCACAGAAGTATGTTTGGAAAGGAGAATTGGATGCTGGGACATACTACCTGCTTCCCTTCACTAGTGGCTGCAGACTAAAGAAAAGAAGTAAGAAAAGCCTTTCTATTAAACCTATAGAGCTCGTCTACAGGACTGACACAGGAGAACTAGACCTCACCAGGGAACTCAGGTGAGTGTTTGCGCAATCTAAAATATCAATATAAAAACACTGCCAAAGTTTGATTCCAAAATCACCAAAAATGTAAATACCTGAAAATGATCTTCAGCATAGAAGGACAAAGTTTAGTCTGTGACTTAAAGCACCCATGTTATCCAGGCCTGTAGAAAAGGTTCAGAGAGAGATACATTATTTGAGAAAATGGACAGGTGAATAATGTCGTCTGTCTGGGTGATGCAAGACATTTTTCTGTGTTTCTCCCTTGTGCCACAGGGAGGTGCTGTCGGACATCTTTGAGGTCATAGACCTGGATGGAAATGGTTTGCTTAGTTTGGAGGAGTACAATTTCTTTGAGTTGAGGACCAGTGGAGAGAAATGTGACAAGGATTCCTGGGCTGTCTGTAAAGGTAATTATTCTCAGCATGGCACTGATACACGGTATGGCCAGGGTAACGTGAAATGAACGTTAAAACGTTTATTTTGCACTTGGGCAAAAATCTCGTTATTTCTGTTGGGGCTGGCAGAGAACTTCGATATGAGGAAGAACCAGCTGACGCGCCAGGGTTTTATGGAGCTGAACCTGATGGAGGCCACAGAGAAAGATGGAGACCCCGCAGACCTGTGGGTCACTCTGGAGGCCATGGGCTACAACCGAATGCTGGAGCTAGTAGAGGCAAGTTTAAATGGCTGCTCTCGCTTAAAACAATCACAGGTTTCAATCGGTTTTGATATGAAATGACTTGATAATGTTCTAATGTGCTCTAATTCAGGGCTTACATTTGAAAGTTGTTAAGAAAATAAATGTCAACATTCAATGAGCCATTCTACACAACTAGCTGCTGAATTGATTTCCATGACCAAAGCTTCAGAGTGCAGACGCTTGATACTAGCAAAGGCAGTGGTTGTAATACGCATTCAAGATATTTTAATATTTAAGTTGTATTTTTAGATTATTATTGTCCTTTACACTATAAACATGTTGCAATTTGTTTAATATACAGATAATATACCTTTTTAAGCGCTTTGAGCACCAGGAAAAGCGCTATATAAATGTAATGTATTATTATTATTATTATTTTATTCCAAGGCTTTAAAAGACATTTGCACTACTGACTTTAAAATCAAGCCCTCTTTTTATAAGGTTGGAGTTGCTAGTTTAATCATTACATTTATCAATTTTGATTGTAATCCTTTGCTTACATTTTGTTTTGTGCTGCATTATACAATGACTTACAGTTTGTCGAAAGAAAATGAGCTTGAATTAAATTAGTAAACTTTATTTTTCTGTAGGAAAATGAATCCTTTAGTTTAACTGACTGATCAGTAAAGCTAGTTTTCACTAATGACATCGTTTTAAGTGGCATCTTTACTATATGGAGAAACACGGCCAGGCTTTTAATATCTCACTTATATCTACTCACATATTGAATCCACTATTCTACCTCCCACTCTATCAGGCATGCCCAGTCCAGTTGGATGTTCACTGTGAAGGCACTCAGCCGGCGATCCAGCCCCTCAGTTTGGACTCAGGGCCCAAGCTTCTAATCCAGGCCCTCCAGAAGTCCATCACAGCAAAGACAGGGGCCAAAGCACTGAGGGGACAAGACAACGTCTTCATCTACACTTACAGAGGAGAACACAGGATCTCCTCCCTTATAGCCAACAAGGTAGACCACACAATGTGTGTGAATATGTATTGTATGTATGTGCTTTCCATCAAAAGAAGGGGTTTGTATACATTTTGTCTACAGTGAATGGCTGCAAAGACCATTCAGGCTGTTTGTAATTGATATGCAGCCATCGTATTGATTCTCATAGCAACAGGAGCTACTCAGAAAGAATGACCTGTTGATACAGAGGAACCACTAAACTGGGGAAGTGGTTACATTTATATGCAGTTTTTCCCCTTCATGAATGTGTCGATTTGTCCATTGTTTTGTTTTATGTTTCCCCATTCCCTTACAAATCATCAACTGTGAGACTAGTAGCTTTTTAGGGTTTATGAGTGGGGAGTAGAATAGTACAATTATTTTTTCATTAAAATGTGTGTCACTCATGATCATTCACATAGATCCCCTTTTATGCAAAATCACATTTTTACTATTGATTCTTAATTATGTTTTTCAACACTATTCGTCTATCTGCCCAATTCGGCATATTCTGTGATTTCAAGCTGATCAGTGAAGTGACCTGTCCTCTTTGTTTCTCCTTGTGTTGCAGGCCAACCAAAAAGTGACTGTCCATGTAAACAATGAGCAGAGCAGGAACTGCTGCAGCAGCAGAGGCATGAGTGTGTTTGCTGTCGAGGTGCCAGCCAGGACTAAGCTGGTACAAACTCTTCCTGATATTTCTGTTGTGGTTAATATAACAAATCATTCATTACTTTACAATTGTTCCATGAAAGGAACACTGGAGAAAGTTAGAGGCATAGTTGTCTTGTTTTTTCTAGATAGTTTTTTCTAGATATACAAATCATTTATTATTTTTTATATAATCCAATGTAAAGGAATGCACATATGGTGTTTTGGATACTAATACAAAGATATTACCTGTCTTTTAGGTGTGCCAACATATCCTGCCCATTAATGAGAGACAGGAATGGACCTACAACTGTGTAGAGAGCATGCTCCCCGGCACGTAAAGCTGTATCATCAACAATCATCTATTCTACTCTAATAGCTTTGTGTTTTGTAAAGCCTTAATTGTTAGACGCCACAAGCTAAGAACTTCTGGCTTGTGGCAAAATAGTTGTTTTAGAAGCTCAGTGACTTGATAAATCCATGGTCCTAATGGCAGCAAGAGGTAGTCTCTGTATTTCATAAAGTATGGTAATAGTTTTGCAGCTATTAGAATGTGAACATGTTTCTGTTAATGAAGAGAGAAATGTAATTTACCATTATAACACAACTCTTTTATTCATAATGTATCCTTTAAATAACAGTGATTGTCATAGTGAATTCAACCACAATTAAATTGGAGATGATTTTAACAGTTTTTGAATGTTAAAGTCATGTAATCGTAGAGACACAAACAAACTTTCTACGATTTTCTTTTCTTGTGTTTTAAAAGATTGACTTTGTAAATGTATTATTTTCCTCATGTAGTTATAATTACAGTCATTAAAATATTCCTATCGTGGATTTTCCTTTACTGATATCTGTTTGTTTTCCTCTTGTAATGCAACCCTGGATTATGTTTCCTTGATACTTAGATCCCTGTGATCAGACAGGAAACGTAGATCTCTCAGCTCTATTGGATCTATCTTTTGGATAAAAAGAAACAATGGTACTTGATATGCTATTCTACAATGATGGCCGAGAATAAAAATTGTAGACATTTGATGACATAATAATAATAATAATATTAATAACTTTAATTTATATAGCGCCTTTCATCAACCCAAGGTCGCTTAAAAAAGAAACATATAAGGACAAGACATAAAACAGGTGGCAGAAATGGAAGTGTTACATTGCAGGGGGGGAAGAGTGAGTTACTGTTGGAAGGCTTTGTTGAACAGATGAGTTTTCAGGGTTGATTTGAAGATGTTCAGAGAAGGGGCGTTACGTATGGGAGCAGGGAGGGAGTTCCAGAGGGTGGGGGCAGCGACACATAACATAATATATTTGTTTCAATGGTATCTTATGTCTGACGAAAGAGACTAAACTTTGCCCTAAGACCTTATTGCACATTAAACTCTAACTATTTATCGGCTGTTGAAAAAGCAGTTAAATGGTCAAAGACATCTTTTGACCTTTTATTTAGATCAATGCATACATCATTTTTATTTTATTTTGAAATGATCAATCATGCTTTTTTTCCTTTACTTAACAGTCTGTTTCAGCCTGCATATTACTGTATAGCTTTTGGTTATTACTACTCTCCAAACTGTTAATACAGTATGGGACTCTGAGGATTTGGGGCTGGCAATGAAATGCATTCCTTTGCATTGCGCTCAGGTCTAAACTTTATTTGGCCTTTCCAGTTGAGTGCAGTCTTGACCTCCTATTTATATCTCGAAGTCCATTATTTGCCCTTTGACTTTCTCTTCTGAAACAGTAGAGCCGGCTAACTAAATGTCACATGACATATGAGATGTATTTAATGTTTGAAGCCCTGTGTGTTCTGCCTTTCCCAACACAGGTTTAGTAACACTCGACTGCTCAGGGAAGTTGGGGTTAGGGGGTTTTAACCAATATGTCATGTCTGTTGATGATTTAACTTTCTTATGAAGTGTTTTTGTATTAGAGCTTTTGTGAATAAATAAATGGTGGGAAAAAAACTTGGAAAGACGTTCCATCACATGGCATTAATATGTTGATTTACTATTGCTATAGATTAATAGAACTGATCTTTAGTTTTATGCGCCACTTATATACTTTTCTCTTAATGGTATTCAGAGATTAATATACTGTTTAAACAGCTACATATCCTGGTTGAAGAAAAACCTCCACACATAAACACACCCTCCGTTCATGATGACAGGTCTGACGATAAACTTTGTTCTGCTTATGATCAAACACAGTGAGGCAACAGGCAAACAACAGTGACCTGAAGTAGACTATTTCACAATGTAGGTCCTGAGAAATTCACCCTTTTACTTAAATAGAGTGTTGTATAATAATATATTTCTCCCTGCAAAATTGTATGGGTTCCTTTAAATCATTCAAATGTATTGACTCATTATTCATTTGACTTTTTTGCAGATTTCTTATAGTGTAAAGTTCTACAAAACATGCCTCAGAGTCATCAACCTTTCTGTATTGGAGTTGAACTCTAAGGTACAAAAGTGCACTCAAGCACTCATCCTTCATTATGAAAATGCTGTTTTTTTTCTCTGGCATTTCTTTATTAAGGTTAAGATTGCAATATCACAAAGCGAAGTAGATTGTCAGGGGCACATCAGCAGAGATGCTGTATGCTTACACAAGTCTTGAAGTTGGGGCATCTTTTTGGGAAAGGAAGGCCACAGCTACCATTGAGGACATTGTCCTGTCTTTTTAGTTGTGTGCATTTTGAATGTTGAAACCTTGAAGAACTGGAATTCTACAGTTCATCACTTACACATAAGGAGTTTACAGACTGATTCTATGACTTTTAGGGTCAATGTGTTTGCATTTTTTCCACTTTTAGGCCAATCATAATGTCCCTAATGTCATAAGCAAAAGTTTCAATATTTATCTTCAGAATGTTAAACCCTATTTTTGTAAGTTACTATGTCAACCTTAATGTTGAGAAACGTAATGTTGTTGAACCCAAAGTTAAACAGCTAACTGAATGGATGAAATAAAATGCATATCAAAAAGTCAGAAACTAATATTATCTGTATAATGTGGTGGGGTGTCAAGAGGGTACATGACCTTGATATCTCTATAATCCAGGCCCGGTAACCATACTTCAGGAATGTTATATATGTATTTAATAACATTACCAAAGTATGCTAACAACTACTGTAAACTACAATGATCAGTGCAGCCATCATGTTGTTTGGAAAATCCTGCATGGCCTCTCCTTGCCCTTTAAACGGAGAAGGCGGGTCTGTGAGGGGGGAGTTGCCCGGTGTGTACGTGTGACTGCTCAGCCACTGCAGTCGCCTTCTCATCGGGACATATTGCGGATCACACGGGGCGACCACAGGTGCTAACTGGGGGTCAACAATGGTGAAAGTAACGACAGTGAAGACCAAGCCGTATACGGACCAGAAGCCCGGGACGAGCGGCCTCAGGAAGAGGGTGACGGTGTTTCAGCAGAACCAGCACTATGCGGAAAACTTCATCCAGAGCATTATCTCTGTCATCGAGCCTGCCGAGCGCCAGGCTGCCACTGTGGTGGTGGGAGGAGATGGGAGGTTTTTCATGAAAGAAGCGATTCAGTTGATCGTTCAGATTTCTGCTGCCAACGGGGTCAGTATGAGAAGGAGTTTTGTTCACCTTGGCTGCCCCTACTGTGTGTGTGCAACGCTAGCATGCTAAGTTAGCTAAAACACCTACTGCCATACAGAGCCCGAATGAATAAGCATGTAAGCTATGGGCAGCTAGCAAGTGGACGTCAACGTAACTTGACAGGTTGCAACCGTACCTCAGTCTTCAGTACAGCTCCTATTTTATTTACTCAACTCAATTATTGAACTGTGGTATGCTGTTGGCTATTTTAGCGTGCGTTAGCTACATTACCAAGAGAGGTGGACGGACTTTTTTTGCTAATGGTACCAATGTTTGTAATGACAGTTATGCAAATGTTTCACTATATTACAATGTATCGTAATTGTCGGTGTAAGATAACGTTACTCCAGTTATGTGGTCACAGAGGTAGGGAACGTTACAACAATTCAAGATTTAGCTATGGGATCAAGTGTTACATGGTTATAAGTTGGCCTCCATGGAACTAACTAACTAATGTTGAATTATCTTGCAAATCACCCAATTCCTTGGCCCGAAAAATAAACACTGCATAGATGGCATACCTACCATAGATTTGCATGTTTTTTTCTTTTATTTTTTGCCATAATGTGACAAAATACTCATCTCATAAGGTCCAGTCTATGGACACTAGTTTGAAAAACAGGTGTCATCAACTCCCATCTGTGTTTTCCTGCACTGGCTCCGATGCCAGTCTGACCGTGTTGACCTTTTGTAGAAAGTGCATGAAGGAAGCCACTTAAATATCAAACTATTATTACCTTTGACATTTGATGCTATATAAAGTTACTGACTCTTGACGGCCACCTCTTTGCTTTTGCATTAAAACATGACTTGCAAAATGAATGAGCAACAGCATGTTTAATTGTTGTTTCAAAATGAAGCATGGCCGGTGTGTTGTTTCATAAGGAGCTGTGCAGAGATGCCACTGTCTGCCTTCACTCTGATGATGTTACTGGAACGATGTTAGCCAAGAGGGGGCGTCATTTGAAACGTTGCCCTGCAAACCTCTATAGCAATAACACAGATGGGAATAAAGTACATTGAGTACGTTTGGGTTTTATTTAAGATGTTTGCATTTTTACCATCCTATTCCTTTATCCAAAGTGTAGTACATATTATTGCGAGCATAAGGATGCTTTGTTATATTTTTACAAGACGTCTTCGCTTTCTTGAGATGGCCCCTCTCTTGTGCAGCTAATGCAAAATGAAGATTAGCAATGTTTGTCACTGAGGCCAGTAGGTTGAAGTTGCATGAAGTGGTCTGATATTTCTCCACAAGTGGTTGATGTTAGAAAATGAGGCAGTGGAGAAACTCTGATTGCCAAAGGTGCACAGACAGGAGCTCTTCTGTTTCAAATGTGTACACAAAGCAAACCTTTGTATGTTTAAATAGGGATTCCTTGACTGAGATATTTACCTTTTTTTTAAATAATCATATACAAGATATACTTATTCTCTTATTATGTAACCATAGTTTGGCCTTTCTACTATTTGCCCTAGAGTTAAGTAGTAGCTGCATCGATCATTTGAGTGAGGATTGATTAATTAATCAATCCTCACTCAAATGATCTAATGGCATCATTTAAAAAGGATTTTGACAGTGATTGCAATGACATAATTATTAAAGCTTAACAGGTTATTGTGTAAGTATGTCTATTCTAGCTTGCATGATATACAAGGAATAAGACCCTTGCATACCCAAAACTGAAACAAAAAGGGAGATGCTCAGATCAATAACTCCACAATTTAGCCATTGCTTTCCTGGTTCTCACCTGTTTGTGTATAATCTGTGTGTCCCTGTATTTTGTATTACTTTCTGCAGATTGGCCATCTGGTTATCGGTCAGGATGGCATCATGTCCACTCCAGCAGTCTCCTGTGTGATCTGCAAGGTGAAGGCAGTGGGGGGTATTATCCTCACAGCCAGTCACAACCCAGGGGGCCCAAATGGAGACTTTGGCATCAAGTACAACATCTCCAGTGGGGGTGAGTGGAGACTGCATTGTGCAGCATATACCATTTAGTTATCACATGTATTTACACACCTAAGGATCCTCTGCCTACTATGTTGCATTACAAGCATTGAGGAAAAATGCATGGAGTCTTTTAGTTTTTTTTTTAACCACAGTATATTAGTCGGTTCATCATTTCTAACCAGCTTTTTACTTTGTCCCCAGGACCTGCTCCAGAGGGCATCACAAACAAAATATATGAGATCAGCAAAACCCTGCAGGAGTATCACATCTGCCCAGAGCTGAAAGTGGATATTTCCAAGATCGGCAAACAGACTTTTGAAGTGGACACTTTCAAGCCCTTCACAGGTAAAATGACATCAAGGGCACAGTTCTTATCTCACATGAACGATTATTTATTTAATAGTTAATTCATGATCTTGCTGTCAACGTTGAAAATGAATAGCGACCTTCGATGTGGCAAATGGTATTTTGTTTTGTTTTCAGACAGCATCTTCACAACTCTTAATCATAATATGGTAATCTTCATAATGATTGAATGAAGTTGGTCAGTTGTGAAATCTAACAAAACATCCGTCATGGTTATGAGGAAAGTTACCTAGCCTGCCAAAGTCTTTATCTTGACATCTGCTGCTATCTTAATCCTAATTTGTGCTCTGTTTCCTCTTCATTTGTTTCAGTGGAGATAGTGGACTCGGTGGAAGCCTATGCTGAGATGCTAAGGGACATCTTTGACTTTGCTGCACTAAAGGAGCTTCTCTCTGGAGCCAATCACATTCATCTCCGCCTGGATGCTATGCACGGAGGTAGGAAACCGCACAGCACAAATTCAAACTTTTGTTAGAGGCCAAAAAGAAATTGCAAAGACTGGTTTTGGGCCAAAATTCAAACGATGGAATCTGGGTTTATATATTAAAATAAATTACATATTCCCAGGAGGTACTTATTAAGAAATAGCACAAATCCATTCAAACAAACACAGTTACAGTTGTTGTCTATTGTTTAGGCACAACCAATTTTGTAGAGGAGTGTGTGTATATTTAGCCAAGTGTATGGGTCTAGTTAAATAACTCTGTCTCTCTTTCTAGTGGTTGGTCCTTATGTGAAGAAGATAGTCTGTGACGAGCTGGGTTCTCCTGCCAGCTCAGCAGTTAACTGTGTGCCCAAGGAGGACTTTGGAGGCCACCACCCTGACCCCAACCTGACATACGCTTCCGAACTGGTCAACGCCATGAAAGGAGGAGAATATGATTTGGGCGCAGCCTTTGATGGTGATGGTGTAAGACCATTTTTTATATTTTGCAGCATTTTAATAACATTTTATTGGGGAGAGGTGAGAGCAGAATTTTGAGATTATTGAAGTGGATTGGAATCTATGATGTCAGCACACATAAAGTTAAATACATTCTGGTCTTTTAAGTTTTTAATAGAAAGTCAAAAATAATGGGGCCTAGAATGAGTGATTGAATTAAACTAATTTTAACTTTGGCACAACACCTTATTAGGACAGTAAATGTTAGTTTTTTTAGCAGTTTTCTTTCAGCTCTACATATGACAAAAAAATGCTGAAATCATTATGCCATACACGGTCAACTATTCATCCTTCTCCTGTCTTTGAAACTCATAATGAAATGTAAGAACATTTTTCGTATGGCATTTTTATTTTGGTTATTGAGATACCTTTTTGAGTGTCACAAATAACCTCTACATGGAATCGGGTGTAAAACATTATCAATAGGGATTAAATATAATCCCTAGAAAGCTTCAGATGGGTTGTCGTTCAATTTCCAGGATCCAACTGTCCATGCAACTAACTACTAAATGTCAGAAATCCTGTCAGATTTGTATGACTGTTGATCCCTTTTTGTTTTAACTTTTGTCTCTATTTGCAGGACCGTAACATGGTTCTGGGAAAACATGGCTTTTTCGTAAACCCTTCAGACTCCGTGGCTGTCATCGCTGCCAATACTACCAGCATCCCTTACTTCCAGAAGACTGGTGTCAAAGGACTGGCACGCAGCATGCCCACTAGTGGAGCCCTTGACAAGTAAAAAAAACACAATGCAACAGCCAATCTTAAGTTGTCCTTCTATGGTAAAGTGCTGCTGTTCCAGATCAGTTTGTTCTAGTGTGGTTTATTGTGTGTTCCAGTGTGGCTAAGGCTCTCCAGATGCCGCTGTACGAGACTCCAACTGGCTGGAAGTTCTTCGGTAATCTGATGGATGCCGGAAAACTTTCACTATGTGGAGAGGAGAGCTTCGGCACAGGTGAGTGAATGTTATCAGATTTATGTACCCAGAACTCCAGGAAATGAAAGGAGTACCCCTTGTTCACTCAATCACTCACCCCCTCTTCTCTCCCTCTGCAACCGACCAGGCTCAGATCACATCCGTGAGAAGGACGGCTTATGGGCCGTGCTCGCATGGTTGTCAATCTTAGCCACCAGGAAACAGAGCGTGGAAGATATCATGAAAGATCACTGGCAGAAGTTTGGCAGGAACTTCTTCACCAGGTCAGTAATGATTCCTTTCTGAATAGATTACAAAATGGTGGGCTTGATTTTTTCAGTATTGTTTTTTATTTGAATTATTGTTCAGCATTTGTAAGAACTCATACTGTGGAAACAACTGATGTAGGTTTCTTAAATGATTATCTGGCACCTTCTATTGTTGAATTAGAGAACTGCAGCACTCAAAAGCCCAGAAACAGCCAATTCATAATAAAGTGGTCTTACGATTATTTTTTTCAGTTTTCTCTTGTCTCTTTTTAACTATTTTATTATTAAAGAAAATAATATAAAATAAAAACTTGCGGATACTCTTAAACCCATTATTTTATTTACTGCAAAACCAAGGCAAAGTCGTTTTCAGATACGAGTTGAACACCAGATTATGACTTCATGTCCAGGTACGACTATGAGGAGGTCGACTCTGATGCTGCCAACAAGATGATCACGGGTCTGGAGACAGCAATGTTCGACCCATCCTTCATAGGAAAGAAGTTCTCATCGGGTGATAAGACTTACGATGTGGCTCTCTCTGACAACTTTGCCTACACAGACCCTGTGGACGGAAGTGTGTCCAAAAACCAGGTGAGAGGCCGCAAGACAGGGAACACACATCTATAACCAATCAAAAAGTTATCAAGCAATTATTCATTGTTTAGTTTATATATAAGTATTTTAACTGTATCAATCTAATTTTGTGTGTAATGAAGTCGTATAGAACATATTATGGCCAAGGAATGTCTACCAACATGCAGCAAGGCGATTTAAAGTAAAGGCAATTTAAAGTAAAGTAAGTTATACAATGTAAAGCCAACAGGTGATAAATACTATAAAAGAGACATTGCACTGTAGTAACTTAATAATTATTTGATTTATTAAAAGGCAGTGGCAAACCGAAAATAGTTTTTAGTTTTAGTTTGTTGTAAATATATGCAGCATACTGTAACAACTGAACACTGCCTCTCCATGTTTAGATCTTACTCAGGATAGAAAGCAAACCGCTCACCTGAGATATCTGGATGTTTAATAATGTAGCAGAAGTAAATAAATGTTATTTTGGCACTGAACCATTCAGTGCTTTATGAACCAACATTAGTATTTTTGAAATAAATAATTTGACAGACAGGAAGCTGTTTTATCGCACCCCATCCTTTCTAACTCGACATGTTTTTCAGCTGCTGTGCATGTTCATGAATCATAGCCTCTTCCCTGTCTTTATCTGCCTCCCTTTCACTCCATCAGGGCCTGAGGATCATCTTCTCTGACGGTTCTAGGATTATTTTCCGTCTCAGCGGTACAGGCAGCGCGGGAGCAACCATCAGGCTCTACATAGACAGCTATGAGAAGGACCCCCAGAAGATTTACCAGGACCCCCAGGTCAGGACAATAAGGAATCTTTCCAGACAGCTGGAACCAGAGAGAGAAAGAGATTAGATAATAAAGTAATCAGATGAAAAATAAATATTTGAACAAATGAAAAATCACAGGGAAAAAAAGAGAGAAGAAAGGATATTAATATAGTTTGGCACTCCAGCTAGGTTACAGCAAGGCAAGGCAAGTTTATTTATATAGCACTTTTCAACACAAGGCAATTCAAAGTGCTTTTGAAGCGGTCACATGTTAACTCACAAGGGCTCCAGCACCCTTCAGGCCAGTCAGAATGATCTGCAAACTGCAGAGCAGCCAGCTTATTTTGGGTGGAGCCCCCCAGAAATGATTCCCAGATCCTTTATGCAACGTATGAGATAATGATGGAGATGTTTGGCAAAGTCTTGAGTTATGGCAGCTTATCAGGGCCCCAAGGAAGAGAGGATAACATAGCACAAGGGAAACATTACGTGTATGAGCTCCAACTAGACACTTCATAAAGTCGTTTTGACTAGTGAGGACAGGGAGGGGATGTAGAACAAGTATATAAAAGTCAAATGAAAGAGCCCTTTATCCTCTTCAGTATGTAAACACCACAAGCAAACAGATGAAACAGAAACATATTGCTTCAGAAACTTGACAGATTAAAGGCCAGCGGAATCACGGCTCAGTTGGCTGAATGGGTAGGTTTGATTTACACACCAAAACGGATGACTTAAGATACAAGCCGGTTTGGAAGGAAAGAGGAAGCATCTTACTACAACTTATCACATGTCTCCTAAAAGCAGTTTTTTTTCTGGATCCAAAGTATTCTGCTTGCTACTACTATCAGAAAATTATTTTATTCTGGCGGAAATCATATTGGGCGTTGATAGATGACATTTGTGCTCAAAGCGTAATATTCATTTAAGCATCCAGCTCAAAGGAAATGCATGACGAGCTTTTGGTTGCATCATTTATATAAAGCAGTTTAATGAGAAGTACTTTGGCCATCTTAAACTCTCATGTTTGTATGGTGCATTTGAAACTGCAGCCACCAGCAATTTACTTAGTTATGCATTAGGACTAGAGGAAACAGTTAGCCTGGCTCTGTGTAAAAGGCATCAAAGTTCGCCACCCATCACCTCAAAAGCTACTGTCTTTTTGGACAATCTGTACAAATGCTATGTTAAAGTGTTAGAAAGTCATATTGGGGTGTACTGGGGGGGTTAACTGCTTGACTATTTCTTCTACAAGTAAAGCAACGTTGCAGTGTCTCCGTCCATCTGGAACTTAGTGTGCCCGAAAAATAGATTATTTTACGCTTCTTGTATGGATCACACTCACAAGATTATGTCAATTCAAAATGTGTTGATAGGTGATATTGTGTTATCTCTGAAGGCCTAGAGCTATTTCCCCCAGTCTAGTCTTTATGCTAAGCTAACTAGTTGCTGGCACTTGCTTCATATTTAGCATACAAACATGAGAGCTTTATCATTTGTGAATTAGTGTATTCCATACAAATTCAAACGGTACTTTAAATTGCAACAATATAAAATAAGTACCTTTTTGTTAAACATTTTAGCACCTGCAGGCAATACGTGGTGTGTGTGTGTGTGTGTGTGTTGTGTGTGTGTGTGTGTGTGTGTGTGTTGGTGTGTGTGTGTGTGGTGTGTGTGTGTGTGTGTGTGTGTGTGTGTGTGTGTGTGTGTGGTGTGTGTGTGTGTGTGTGTGGTTGTGTGTGTGTGTGTGTGTGTTGTGTGTGTGTGTGTGTGTGTGTGTGTGTGTGTGTGTGGTGTGTTGTGGTGTGTGTGGTGGTGTGTGTTGTGTGTGTGTGTGTGTGGGTGTTGTGTGTGTGTGTGTGTGTGTGTGTGGGTGTGTGTGTGTGTGTGGTGTGTGTGTGTGTGTGTGTGTGTGTGTGTGTGTGTGTGTGTGTGTGTGTGTGTGGTGTGTGTGTGGTGTGTTTTATTTCAGACTCGAGGTCCATATCACATACAACATGACAACATACATATTAATAAATATGATTTAAAAACAAAACATAAAATCAGTCCAATCCCAGCTAGCCACATGCTCATGTGTGTGTGTCTGTCTTGTGTCTTTGTGCAGGTGATGCTGGCTCCCCTGGTTGACATTGCCCTGAAGGTCTCTCAGCTCCAAGAGAAGACTGGACGCGCTGCCCCCACTGTGATCACATGATTCCTCTGCCACACTGCCTCCCCTCTCCCCCTCAGCAACAGGATACCTCCGCTCTCACGGGGGTGAAGCTGCCCTTGAATGCTGTCTTGGCTTCCTGGTCCTCTTAGAAACAGAGCTGGATGACAAAAGTCTAACAAAAAAAGGAAAAAACATGAGGAGCTCTTGATTTACTTGCACTAAATTGAATGTGCTGTTTTCCTAAAATAAGAGAAGTGAGAAGTGTCAGATAATTAGTTTTGACACGTCATTATGTGCTGCCAGACAGACATTGGTTTGTCACACATTAATACTTTAATAATGTGATTTAAGGAAAACAACATTTAAAGATTCAAAAGTAGACTGAAATATGTGAATGGAGTGTGCCTCGTGTAATTTCTGGAACCGTGTTTGATCATGTTATTGTTCAGATTAGTTCCTGAACCATATCATTAAATGGAAACACCGCCAAACTGGCAAAAAAATTATCAGCAATTTTGAGCAACCTCACCCCAGTCCCCCTTATTGACCTGTACCTTCCCTGTCCCTGTGTTCTCCAAAGACTGTATCCTAAAGCCTTGAAAAACTAACACCATTATAAATACATAAAAGACACACTGTGGTTTTGAATCAGTTTCTTTTGTTTGTCTTTTTTCATTTCTGGTTGCTCAATATTTTGTTAAATCAAGTTAATACGTATGTGTCTGTCTGTCATGGGCACACACCATTATTTATATGATGGTCTACCCTTCCCTTCAAGAAACCAGCTGTTGCTTGACTACCTTTTGGGGGCCAGCTGTAATTGCTTTAGCAGACCTGCGTTTATGTAGCTGAGCATTCAGTGTCTGTGGGGGTGATATTAATGATACTTTCTTTTCAGCTGGGAAATGATTCTAGATAACGCAAAGATCCTGCGGTAGTGAGCCAAGTCGTATAGGACAAAGCCTCCAGGAGAATAAAGTGCTTCCTAAAAGTGAACGCCTCTCCAAACACATTCCTGAGGGAAGGCAGAGTAGCATCACCTGATGAATTGTCTCCCTCCCTCACAAGTCTTCTTTGTAATGAGACTGTAATGCTGAATAACGATTAGAGTTATGAAGTGCCAGGAGGTCCACAGGATATATCTAGACTCTAGAGTTAACAGAATCCGATTTTATGAATTTTGTGTCCAATGTAGTTATCACAAGGATATAAGTGAGTCATGTATAGTCCAACTGTTACTGTATTGGTGTCAACTTTTTTCCCACACAACTCCCTTATCTTGACGTAAATTGGCTACAATTTAGTTAATAGTAGTGAGGGTGGGAAATCAGGTGCACCCACGCCACAGCACAGGGAGCGACTGACGTTTCTTTCCCACAAAAGGGAAAATTGACCTCAATCACAGATGGCCACATTTTCCGCCAATTTCGGCCATGCATGTTGGTGCCATTCACACTGACCAACAATCAGTTCTACCTGTTTGCACTAATACCCCCCAAACATATGGTAAAACCCTGAGCTGGCGCTAATCGACCATTCATGTTATATCTTCTAACAAATCTCTAAAGTATGACGAAGTTACATTCCCTGCGATTTCAGAAATTGTTAGATACATATTTTAAATAGCATTCTCTGCTTGTTTATGGAGCTAAATCTGAATGAAACATTTCCCATGTTGATCTGTGTTTACATTAAGATTAAGGATTAGCTTTGAGGGCTTATAGCCAGCCTTCAAAGCGATATCTGTGGCATTTGGATGTATAAATGCCCTAAACAGTTCCTCTCCAGTCCCTTAGGAGTCCCATTAACCGGGTGGAAACTTTTTCATGTTGCACTGTTCAGACCCTGTCCAGGCTGACACAGTGCAATCCTGCAGTACATAATGTGTTCCCCTTGCTTGGCTCGTAATAGCTTGCAGGCTATATTTGGATTGGCTGTCATTACATCATGGTAATCACAAAAGGCTTACATTAAACTGGCCTGGACCACAGCTATTAGATGTCCAAATGGCTTTCTCTGGAGCTGGCATGGAGCCGCCTTGTGTTTTTAGAGTGGCCTGTTCATTGCTCCCCTGCAGGAAGAGGGACAACGCAGTGGACCATAGGCTTTATGGTGTCTGCACTGCAATGAGAGTTTACTTCTTTGGTTCTTGTAGTCATTCTGTCCTACAATTCGCTTTATGCCCCATTTAAAGAAAACAAATGTCAGGTTTAATAATTCCTTTGTCAGTCTCTTCCATAACTTATAATTCAATGCCCATTTAATGTCATTGTGGAATAACCTAAATGGCCATAAGAATGATGCCAATGGGGATTGTACACTATGTGAGCAAGACTAAATAATATTTTTAAGAAGGTATGATATGATGTATGCTCCCTGATAACTGAATCTACACATTTTGTGAGTTTATCCCAAAAAGAATCGAAATTAGGCTCTCCATGTGCAAAGAAAATATTTATAAATGATATATCGGAGATAGAAAAAATTAGAACTCAAACTGGCGTGTCTTGTTTAAAAAGCTTTAGCTTATCAAAATGATGTAAAGAAGCTATGACCGGGGTGTGTGAAGTTGAAGTCTCAGACAAAAGCCCCTATTAAAATAAACCTGGCATCAATAGATGCAGAGGCTCCACATGAGTCACCAGCATCTTATCACTCAATGTTCAGTTTCTGGAGCTGAAGAAGTGTCCAGGATGAAGTGTGAGGCCATAAAAAGTCTTCAGCAACAGGATGAGATGACTGTGAACATTTCTGACCACACAGTTGGACCGAGCAGTGGGGAGTAGTGGCTGGCTTGTGTCCACACACCACTCCATAGAAACCTTTTTGATCTAGGATTTGAGATCAAGAAGAAACCGGATTTTGAACCATCAAAACTCTACGTGGTATAATCTATTGAATACTTTAGGTAGGCAACAGTGCAATCAGTTTTTTCTCTTGAAACCTGATTTCATTAAAAAAATCTACTCTCTACGCCTATTCATCTTCTTTCCATATGTGCTGCACTAAAATAACAAACAAAGGAAGTAAAAATCGAGTAGACACGTGTTTGACTTCAAGCAATTATTGTTCTGCTGCACAATACTTCAGATATATCTGGAGGCGCCAGGAATAATTGGAGAATATACAGTAAAGTTGCCTCAGTGTATACAATTACCTATTTTCTTGAAAGTTTAAAGGAAAGGATTGGAAATGTGATGCTTTTGAAGTGTTTATTGTCCTGTAAACTATCTGTAATGAGTGTAAGATTTCCCTTTCCCAGGGAAACTAAAGTATTGGGCTGGAAATGGTCCCTCCATTCTTCATTTATTGTATATCAGCACTGACTGCAGTATGTTCCAAAAGGCCCCATTGGAATAATGCAACAGACTATTCGAAAGGTAAACCCATAACAAATGCAATATGTACAGTATCATCTCTGATTGACTGCAATGGGGGTTTAAAAGGGGGATTCAAAGGATGAAGAGAGGCCAATATTGTCTGTCAGCCATTAAATGATGTCTAACCAAGGACGGAAACTGTCTTGAGTTATCCGCTGATTGAAGAATGCGCAAAATGCTAGCACATTATCAGACCATTGGTAAGGAAAATCTGATTTAAACACAAATTATTAGAGTCATCTGAGGATGTGATGGAAAACCGATGCAGGGGAAAGTTTTGGAGAACATGGAAATGATGGCAGGGAAGCCACCACCACCCTCATCCTTTGATTTAAATTGTATTGACATCAGTGCCAACTATGTAAACAAAGGGCCCTCCCTGTCCATGTGCTGGGGCCACTGGAGAAACCCTTAGGGATCTGCTCTTCAAACAGACCTTCAGAACCCTAATCCGCTCCACCATGAAGGTTAGATTACTTTCACCAAGCATGGTTGCAATTTTAATAATCATATCCTACTTTGGCAAAATGAAGTTGATAAACATCAAGGAGGGAAAATAGGCCAGTGTCAGAAATAATTTCTCTACTTGATCGGCCCAGTGGTGAGGTCTTTCCCCCTCTGAAAACCCCCACTCCTCGGAGGTATCTATCACAACCTAAACACAGCGTAGGTTAAATTCATTTGGCTGCTTAAACAGGTTAAAAAGGGTTCCTCTGTAAGAATCACAACTGACATGTGAGGAACATCACCTTACACGTTTCTCCAAACTGCAATCAGTCATGCCCAATTTCAATTGGTTTGACAGTTACAGAGTTGCTTTATTTATATTACCTCTGCGCGTGATATCACTGAAGCTCAATAGCTCTTTGTTGTGTTAATTGAAATTGTATGTGAAATGATTGCCATGTCACGCCCGCACATGCAACCTCACACGCATACACTTTAGGTATGCCTATTTCTTTCTGCGGTCCAAAATAATCTTGGATCACTATATATACTGTATGCTCTCAACACAAAGTCCTTCAAGTTGCAGACTAAAGTTTTAAGAAGTAAGAGCTACAGAGTGCATATTCACTGTTAGGTCCATTTTCACTCACAATTCAATTAAATCAGGAACAATTATACACTTTGCGCCCTTTGGCATGACATAATTGTTATGTCCAACCCACTAAAGGGAATCTGAACCCTTAATCATCATTAGCAAATGAGCTGCAGTTTCTACTCAAATGTGGAAGTGCTTGAATTGAACGCAGCCCTGATTTGGATCAGAGTTTTGGCAGATGTGGCAAACTACTGCTTATGAACTCTCATAATTGCTATATTCTTAATTTCCTCATCCACCTATGGTGGACCAGGCATGCTGCGAATAAGTGTTGTCTTACAGTATACAGGAATACAGGAAGTTTGTGCTGTATTATCTCTAAACTCTGGTTAGCAGCCTGTATCTCCAGAGATGACTGAGGAGAGGAGGGGAAGGACGGTTTTGATTATGAGTCCTAAGGAGGGAGACCCTGTCCTGGACCCCTGGGCCTGACAAGGGATTTCAGAGGTGAAGCCTGATGGCTTGTGAGCAAGCCCGCTACAAACCCTCTCTCAGATCTTCAATCGAATAATAATCCAGTCTTAAAGCATTATTCATACATGTTCTTTGTAACAGTTAAATCGAAACACACTCCAGAGAGGATGATATTTCCCTCTAATGAGCAGGGGTAGGTCACAGTATAGCAGAACCGGAGATGCTAAATTGCTACCATTCTTTTCCTGCCCCGGTATTAATCTGTCAAAGCGCTCTGTGTGTGCAGACACACATGCAGAGACAAAGTATGTGTCAAAATCCAGAAGGGAGCCGAGTAAAATGAAACAAGGTGTGGAGTTATAGAGGAGAAGGTGAAGTGGGTTTATAATAATGTAAGGCTCTGGAATTAATAATTGTATGAATATTGGTGAATGTGATGTGTTGTAGTTAACATTTCTGAAGAAGGCACAAGAGACTTCTCTACACACGCTGGCCTTTCTTTATTAATCTGTCTATCTGTCTGTATTTTAGTCAAATGAGAATGTGTGTAGTTGAAGACAGGCCTATTTTCATATGCTCAGGTGAGCTGTCACAGATAGCAGCACATACGTTCAACCCAATGACATGAGATGGTTTTGCTAAACAAATTAGATATTATGTGGAAAAATCTGATCATTTTCTGACCCGTACAATTATTTACTGCCTCTGGAATATATCTGAAGTATATGAGCATAAAGAAGCATATAAGGCTGAATTCACCTTTCACATTCTTTTGATTCATTATTAGTATATTTTACAGATTTTTTTATTGGAGAATATTTTCCTCCTTGTAAATACTGGTCCTTGTAAATCATGTGTGCTAGAGACAGCCTGAACAAAAGTGGTCGTTTAGACTTTAGAGCCCCTCAGCCTGCAGGGGACTGAGAAGCATTCTGTGGTTTACATAGTACTATTCATTCATCCAAAGATACACTACCTGAGTTTGTCATCGTGTCAATAACATACCTCAAGATTCAATATTAGCTTCATAACTAAATCTTAAGTTTGTTTTCTTCCTTTTTTGTGCTTTGTGCTCATCTATCTTTTATAAAATGTGCTTTCATTTTTATTTAGTCTTCATTACTTTTTGTCTTTAAGCCATGTCAAGTGTTTGTGGTTAAATATTGCTGTGAACAATTGCACATTGCTAAATCCCCATTGGAAACAAATTAAAAGTGAATTATTGACCATTATCCAGAAACAATATTTGGCAAAACAATTGCACCATAATGTTATTGAGTGTATGTTCTGACACTTTCAATTCTATCACACAACAAAGTGCAAATGAGAATTGTAAATGTTCACATTTCCATTTTTCTCAGGACTTCTCCAGGCTTGCTCTGTAGTTGAGATAAATGTCATTATTGACTTTGGAAATATGTTGCAGTGTTTCACAGCAATTATATAAAGCATTCATTTAGTACTAGTTCTTTATCTTAACATCAATTTTTGTCGCCCTAAAAGGACGCTTTATTGTCAGACAATTGCATGTAAATGCCTCTTCCTGTCCTCTTGCAGTTCCTATAGTAAACACAGGGTGGCGACACATGGCTAATCAGAGCCATGTGGCTGGTGCGACCCATGGTGCGGCCACAGCCTCTCCAGAGAAGTTTGTAGGAAGGAGTGCGCTGAGTTGAAGAGAGAGTCAGAGAGGGGGAAAGTGTGCTGGGCTCCAGCGAGGAGGAAAGAGACAGAAACCAGGAGAGACAACTTTCTTCCACACACTCTTATTTTTTTTACCGAGAGGTGCGCTTTGAGAGAGCTGCTGCAGACAGTGCATAAGTTATCAAGGCACCGTACATTTTTGGAGGGGCTCGAAAATAACAATTTGAGTGAAGTGGATGTGATAAGCGGGTAAAGGTTTGACACAGAGCCGGAGGAATGTATCCAACTCGGGCAGCGGCGAGCCAGCGTCCTCGGGGATGTCCAGCCCGTGCGCTGTGGGTCGCCCTGCTGCTCCAGAGCGTCCTGGAGCTGAGCGCCTCTGGTGAGTCTCCACTTTAGTTCCCCTTTTCTCTCTGCTGACTTTACTTAATCTGCGGTTCATCCCAACATGCACCAATTCATTCAACCATGTCATATGTCCACCTTGACGAAAATTGCTCCTCTGTTACCATAGCTGTATTGTTGCTTTTACGCACTTTAAAGTCAGTTTAAGTCATTGTGTTTATAAAGGGCAGCATGGTTTATTTTTTAACACCGCTTTGTTTGTTATTCGCTCCTGAAATCATGCCACTAATGTCCTCTGACTGTTGTATTAAGCAGAGCTGTTTTCCATCCTTGAGCCTCCACTCTCATGTAAATGATCTTTGGTTTTTAGATGATCGTCCTATTGTCATTCTGAAGCCTCAGCACGGGGAGAGCCCTGACTCCTTTGGCAGACAATGGGGCTCTTAACGAGTCAGCTGGATAGCTATTGTGAGCCCAACCACCCCCTCTGTGATTTAGCTGAATATATAGATAAGGGATGAATAACATTTTATTTAAAGAAAAACATGATTTAAACATAGAGGGTTGATTAAGTAGTGGCTGTTTCAGGCAGTAAAATGAGAATAAATAGACAACTTCTGAAAACCTAGGCCTGTGGAAACAGTCCAAATTGCCTCTCACAAAACACCCAAACAATCATGGTAATTATTCAGGTTTTTCCTCTTTGGTTAACAATAAAGCTATACCATTTTTCATTTTTTTCCTGCCCCTCTTTTTTCTTGAGGAAGGAAGGAATGTTAATCCACATTACTTAACTGGATGATTTAGCTATACCTTCTTCAGATGGAGTTTCATGATCGAATATGGAATGGAGGAGATTCAAGGCCCCTACTTTATATCTGAAAATGGACTGAATAGTTGAAATGACTGATGTAGTTGAAAGGGAACATCTACATTTCATACAGATAATACTGTTTTTCATAGAGAAAGAAATGTCCTCCTAATGCTGGACACCATAAAACGATTGAAAAGCTCTTAGAGATTATGTAGCTGCACGCTATAAGGATTTAGACTTTTTCTACAGATACAGATTTATTTGCAGGTCTCACGTTTATTGATCATTCTGTGAGTGTCCAGTCAACAGGTCAGAGGTCAGTGGTCTGTCACTGTGCGTGGTTAAAATACCAACATCTCCAGGCTTCCCCTCTCCACAGCAAGGGAATTTCATTACATGTACATGACAGACATGACTAAGGATTATAAACCAACAATATATATATATATATATATATATGCATGGTTTTTATTCTGAAGAACTGCATCTTCTCACAGCCACCTACAATAACTCACAAAACTCCGTCCATATTACATTTAACAAAAAGTGTATCTGTGCCAACTCTGAAACACAAGTCAGGATGTGACATATCTTCTTAAATAGTCATTATATCTCTCAGCCCCTGCCCTTTAGCTTCAAAGTAATAATCAGTGACATGTTCATAAAAATAAATTGACTGCAATGTTTTCAAGCTATATAAACTGTGTAAATGTTTCTGAACACGGGTCATTCACCTCTAAACATAAAAGGTCCTGTGCAGGGCAGAGAATATGTGAAAACTGTTTTAGAATTGCATTTAGCCTTTTAATAACACTCAGGCAGGCTATAAATCATGTTGGGTGGAACTGCCTCGCTGCCGTTTTCAACAGAACACACTGTTGACACTAAAGGCACTTCACCCCTGGAAAGAAATCCTCGGTGCAACAGACTCGGTGTGTAAGAGCTTGTCCTGCTCTGCCTGCTCCTGAGATGTCTGTCTGTACTGTTATATTTCCTCTGGTATTTTCTCAGTCTCTTATTAAGGGAGTCGTTTGCAAGGAGGTGAAAAAGATGTTCGAGGTTATGGTAGCTCTTTCTTTATGCACTCAAATAACTGCATATCGTGGCCTCTCCCTTTTGAGATTTTAAGTCTGCTCTGTGCTTTTTATCATCGCAATATTGTCTCCTTTATATGTCACAATATTCAGTTTATCTATATTTTATCCAGATGTTCTGGGAATCGTCGGGCTCCATCTTGGTCTGAGTGGTCTTCCATCTCTTTCAGATGGATAGCTCTGGTGTGTTAACTCCCACTCTGCACAGTGCACACTAACTCAGGCATCAAGTGGTGTGCATCCCTAAAAGCTTTTGGCAGACATAGAAGAATGTGGCAGGGACTGTATGTGTGAAACAGATGTATGGTCTTTTTTCTGGTGGGAGGGGGACCTATTTTTTTAGACAGTTTGACTCCATTTTGAGCGTGTGAAATGTGAAGAAAGTCGAGGACATTAATATAATCAGGACATAGCCATAAATCAAACGCTCGGACTCTGTTTAATGTCACTGATTTAAAACATCGGTGTGTAAACCACGTCGTGCACTGGCAATTACCTACTTCCCACTTGTTATTAAGCACATGTGTTTGCCAAGGCTCGGTGTGCCTCAGTGTTGCCATAGGGGCAAACTGTTTGCAGAATATTGTGTGTTAATTGTTTGACTGATGTTCTGCCAGCAGGCAATTTGCTTTAACATTATATATAAAGCATCAAATAACTTTAAATGCTTTTTGCCCCTGACTTTCTCGTTGTCGTTTCCCAAGCAGGACTACCACATTGATGAGAATACATGAGATATGAAGTTTCCTTATGATGTGTGATGCCTGTAAATGGTAGTTGTTTTCCATTAGTTTGCCGGCTGGAATGTCCTGATAAAATGTCGTCAATGCTCGGTTGACAGAGGAATTTAGGAAGGAGAGGCTGATCTTAGGTTTTTCCTTTTTTGTGGATCTGCACTTTGCCAAGTCAGGCAAAACTCTTTTTCCGAATGGTAAGAAGTGAAAATGTCTCTGGATCTGCATAATATTGACAGGAAAAATGCTCTTCTTTCCACAAAACACACTCTGTGGAGCATGCTTGTTTTTTAGTGGTCAGACTTCCTCCGAGAGGCATCGTTTAATCAGAGGCTGAAAAGTGTTCACTCAGATCCTTCGTTGGAGGCGTTTGATAAAGTTTCTGCCACTGCAAACTGTAGCCAAGCGTGAAAACCCTTTTCTTGCCGTTTACTGTCTGCACAGGAGGTCAGTCTGTTGGAGAGAGAAAACTCTCTGCAGGGTTCAGGGAAATGCAGTGGTGGATTAACAAAAGGAACAGAAAACATTGGTTCAGGTTGTAGTGTTGCAGCTGAGAAGCCGTGTGTAAATGACATTGTGGCACTTCAATGATTTTAACAGTCAGGCCTGCATTGGTAAATAAACTGTAGCATTCATTTTTGTCAAAATAGTATAGTAAATTAATAGACACAGATTATATTTGTGCCTGCTCTGTATGTCAGACTACAAATTAAGTAGCCTTCTCTACATTCTATTCAATACCATGTTGATTATTTTCGACTGCATGCTATTTGAATGTCAAATTACGGCCGCCACATAAATAATTATCTCTGCTGTACTTTAAACACACACAATACAAAGAGTTCTTTGCTGCAGTTGTTAAGCAAGCAGTAAGCGCGAGAGCGTGCTGAAGACAAAGTGACACTTTAATGAGTCTAATGGAATAAGCCACACATACTGCATATCAATTTCCCATATGGACTTAAGTTGGCATAGTTTAATGTGGAGGACTGTGGGGAATACCTCTGGCTTAAAAAGCTCTACATTTCATTGAGACCACTCTTCATTGCAGTTTTATCAAATTACTGCTCTGCTAGCGTCCTCCCAGCTAGCTTTGCCCGGGATTAATATGTGGAGCTCATGCTACATTGTATTTAATAGGGGTTAGGATGAAACATGGCTTTTTAAATTCCCCTATATGTGTCAGAGTAAATCTTTTTAAGCCCTGTTTGCATAGCATTAAGGACTTCAGAAACCCCCACTGCAAGCAGAAGGGCAGATCCCCGTCCAGCCACAATTAGGTCTTTGTACAACACCACACTCCTACCAAGGTATTAAATACCGCAACCTTATGGGCTTCTCTGCCAAAAATATCATTATTTATTTTCCCCAAAAATATGTGTATGTTATCAGTCAATAGAGAAATGTTCCACTTTATCAGCTTTGCTCCCCAAAGATGTGTTTTTCAGTGCATATGGAACAAGCTTCTTTTTAAAAGATGTTTACAGCTGCACATTTATGTATGCACATTATAAGTTAGTTCTTTAAGTGTCTGGCGAAGTGAATTGTCACTCATACAGACACTGTTATGAAAACCATGCATTATGGATACAAATTATATGTGTTCTTTAGAAAAGTTCTTCAGATATTCTTGCCTGAAAGTATGTTGCTGGTTGTACACACGAGCATACCTTCTCCCTGCTAGAGGATGAGAGAATAATCAACCCCTCCGTCACCCCACCCACATCAGCATGACTTCAAAACTCCTTGGCCCTCCTCTTATCTTACTGTCATGGGGGAAATGTTGGCACTCTCTCCCAGGTTTTATTTTCTTCCCTTGGTTTGCTCTCTTTCTTGGCTGTGTGTTTTCTTTCACACACACTGTCCCATTCCCTCTATCTGTACAGTTAATTTTGGCCGTTGAGTGTCTCCTCCACTTGGCCCTTCTTGCCTGGCTGACTGACATGCTGCTCTTGGCTTCGCGGTGTGTGTTTACTCAACAATAACTGAGAGCGGGGTGGCTCCACACCAGCTCCTGCTCTCTTAAGAGACGCAATCATAACGACTTTGGTAATGCTTTGTCAGCATTTAACATCTTTGACTTGAGCGTAAAAACATATCTTGTGATGCCAGCTGGTGCACAAAAGCTTTAGTTCATTCATTACAGTAATGTGCTGAATCTGATTGTGCGACGGATGTTTAGTCATAACTTGGCTTCCTCAATATCAGACTAGATATGTCTTTGTGGCTCCACGCTGGCTCTTTCGCCCACGTGGTGCTGTGGTTTCGCTGCGAAACCATTGGACCATCAGTTCCACTTAGACTTTTGTATAAACGTATCACTCTGCAGTTATTAATACAACAGATCATCACATGTATTTTCTTCACAGTTTTGTCCTTCCCAAATGATTCTTGGCAGCTCCCTCATGCAAATCTTTATTTTTCTTTGTTTTTGTGCCATTTTTCTTTTTCACATCTCTAACCTACACACTGAAATAATGTAAGTAGCACATTTTCTGTAGTACGTAATGTGGAAAATGCTAACTAAATACAAACTACTGTCTGCATGTGGAATTATTAAAGCGGAGATGTTTAGAATTTTTTGGGGAATCTAATGATTTGTGTTCAGTTCAAGTTAACTGACCCCATGTGAATGTGTTTGTATAGATATAGTGTTGGATTTGCTTCTGGGGGCTCAGAACTGATTTGTGGTACACCCTCTGATTTAGTCATTAAGGAAGTTTTGCTGTTTGTTTAACATATAGAGAGAAAGTGTGTTTGGCTGTTTATGGTCTTATATTGCTTTGTAATTGCAATCAGTAGCGATAGAAACTTTAATCCTGAAGTAGAGGAATTCTGCCTTTTGAAGATTAGTAATGGGTTTTTAGCCATAGTCTTAGTCTTTTTTTGGCCACCAAATACATTAGCAAATCTGCTGAAGTAATAACAACAAGGTGAATGTATAAGCCTTTTCCATTTCATTGTTTTCAGTGGGGGATTTAAAGTTAAGATGTTTCATGAGCTCATTGAACCTGCACACTGATCTCTTTTGTTTAAAGTGTGTGCCTAATGTAGGTTTTTACTTTATCAAAAAAACCTTTAACTAAAATCTCTGCTTCGTATGGTTGTGTTTGTTGGTATTCTACTGAAAATAATTAACCATAATTTTATTAAATTGGGACTTCATCTTCAATTAGCTTTTAAATTGAACAGTGTTTCCTGCGCTGCTACACTGCAGCCATTGATCAAATGTCTACATGTTGTTGCTTGTTATGTCGTCTAGGTCGTAAATCTAAATCTACGACAACAACTAGACTGTGTGATCGGCTATGCATGAATTCAAAGTAAACACAAGGTAAAGCTGTCTTTTTAAAAAGACTCCCTTTTTGGCCGTGATGACCATTTGGACATAAGGCTGAAAAAGGAAAATTATACATTTTTGGACTTGGTCGGGTTAGTGTTGACTTTGTCTAAAACAGTGTTTTAAATTGATCTGTAAGAGCGTGTAGACATGGCCTTAACGTGTTTGGTTAACCGAAGGCTTTGTTCGCTAAGCAAGCTCCCCATTAACCAGCAGCTAGTGTTTACCCAGCCACTTCATCCACACACAGAAGACTTAAGAGGGGCTGTCTGGAATGGGTGTCTCAGTTCTGTTGTCCAAAGGATCTCAAACTTTCACATTAGGGAGACAGGTACTGCTTATTGACGGGACTGCTCAGCTTTGGAGCAGCTATGCTTTAATTTGCCAGTGTGACTGCTGAAAACAACATCTAATTCAATGTCCAGCAGGGCTGTAATTAGTGACAATAACTTACAGGGACAATATAAACAAATAGTGATTTAGCACAAATAAAAAAAGCACAAGACCATGAGAAATTTGACTTATATGGAAATTCCACTTTTATCCATTGTAATCCTGTCGACCACACTGACCGAGGATTCCGGAGTTAAAGGTCTCACTGGTTATAAGTCTGAAGTACCGTGAGTTTAATGCCAATCTACCAAATCACTGCTGGCTAGCCATCTGGCTTGTTCTGCAGCATCCAGGAACTCATTGCCCCTGTGTGACATTATACACCGCCTCAGTAATCAGACTTTTAGGCAAAAAACGTCAGTGATCAGGTCAGTTTCTTGACGAAAGTTGGTATAACTTGCTTCTTCCAGTTACATTTCTCAAGATTCTAGCCTAAAGTGAAAAAATCCTATTTTTTTTGTTTCAGAAACTTAAGCTGTCAGTATAAAAGTCCCAACAACCAACTTTTTGGCAAACCCTCAAAGCCCTCTTCACGGTCTTGGGGAAAAGCTGTTGCCATACCCACAGAGTCACTGGTAGCCTCTTAAATCAATTTTGGCTTGATGGCCTCACCATACGGCGTCTTCTTTCAAAGGAAAAGTTATTGACTTCTGTGTAGTCCAACTATCCAGATTGTGGGTCTGTTTTAAACGGAAACAAGCGAGTGAAAAGAATAGCAGGATGGAAGGACACAGTTTTACGCTGCTGACTGTCCAGATGGGTTAACCAGAGGCTCGTAGAAACACTGAGGGAGTCCTGTGTTTGATGTCCCAGCGGCTGTGGGTTTTTGTGGGGAATGGTAATGTAATGGTGTGGTATAGTCATAGAGCAGGCATCTTTCTTTCTGTAACTGACACATTCATGCTATCTTCTTCATCTCTGTCTCATTCACTCAGAGACTTTAGCTCATTCAGAACTCTGAATTTATCCCGGGGCGGGCGGAAAGGAATCTTGTCAACTGGGACGCTCCCGCCCAGGAATTCATACATTTATCCTGCGGGATGCCGCTAATGCCCTCCGCAGAATCTCTCTCTCTCTAAGGCAAAAAAAACCAAACAACAATAAGGAGTGTTGAGGGGAAAATTGAGTTTGCCCGTTAAAGCAGCCTCCTGTTTTTCATATTTCCACTTCGAGACGTTTAATTTCCCTGTAAAGGGTTATGAAAGCTGACACTGACTTGGACCCAAGTCAAGTTTACTTACTAGTGTGGTTGTGTCCTGCATGCCAACAGTCCTCTCACACCTCACTCTTGTTTTGCTGTCCCTCTATATATCTGTCTCTCCCGGCTCTCTCCCCACTCCCCCTCCTTCCTTCAGAAAGCATTGATTTCAGCAAGGCAGGAAATGAAACTGCATTGCCCTGCGACTCCCAGCAGGAGAGGGAGACCCGGGGGAGGAAGAGAGGAAGAGGTTCATTGAACAAAAGTACTCGTTTTTGAGAAAGGGATGAAAAGATGGATAGTGAGTGAGGACTGGGATGGGCCTGGCTCGGTTAAGAGAAAGCCTAGAGGAATGATATTGAGATGAGAAAATGTTTTCATAGAGACATTTGACTGACAGCTACTCTCAGCAAATCATATCAATGAAAGAGCTGAAACATTGTGAAAACACAATAGAAAAGCTTGACAGAAATAAGCAGCCATTGATAGACATGTAGAAATAAGCATATAGGAATGGTGGCCCCTTTATCTTTGACAACTCCTGACCTTCATCCCCCTATCAGAAGTCAATGATCTTCTCCTCAGAGGGGCCTGTATAAGAGGCTTAGGCCCGCGTGATCCCACTGCCTGTTTGCTTAACCTCTGCGTGGCTGCCTCAGCCATGCTAAGCTTTGCCCACAAGAGCTCATTACCTCTCAGTCTCTCACACTATTTTTTTATCCAGCAGTTTTAGCGAGTGGAACATGGGTTTAAGGGCCATTGATCATATACCCTTCATACTAAAATATGATGTGAACTGTAAAAAATATGCTTAGAAAATAAGTGAAAGTAATCGTGTCAACGCTCAACATGTCCTACAAAATGTAAATATTTTCATGTTTGCATTTGGAAATGCTAAGCAATGCATGCATGCTAAGTTATTTTCAAACAGAAGAAAAGAGATTCCCGCATTAAACTTCCATCTTTAATGGAATGTAAAACCTGTCATGCCGTTACAGCCATGATTGGGGTAAAGCAGAGATGGCACAGCGTCAGCATCTTTTCCAGACATTTAGCCACAGCTCCACTTAACTGGAATATTTATTGAGCTTTTCATTGAGATGAACAACTGTTTATACTGTTGCATGCATTGGGTAATGATGTTTTGCAAGAAGGCTGGGCTTGTCCCTGTAGATGTATGCAGCCTGAAGGGTCCTGCTGCAGTGAAACTGTAAAAGAAGAGAAACAAATCTGGTTGAGGGTATTGTGGATTATTATTCCTGACATGCTCTGTTGAAGCTCTGATTCAAAATGGGCTGGTTCTGATCATTCGGAGCGAAACGGATCGTTTTTTGATTCATGAGTGTTTGAGTGGGAGTTCAAACAATACGTTTCCCCTGCTGGTACCGTTCTCCAAATACGGCAATGTCTTGTGGTAAATGTTGGCAGTTTGTCTGAGCTTTCCTTCCTTTTCTCCAACCCTTTTTTACCTACTGTCCATTTCCTCCTCTTTCTTCTCATCTTCGGATTTGTTCTGTTTCTGCTCTCTGTTATTGCAGCTTCTTATTTGTCTGTATCCACGACCAGACAGCAGTGACCCGTTGTCCCTGACTGCCCTCGCTCTGCACCCCAGGCTTAGACAGTCTATTTACTCTTTAATTTAAAATGTAATTTAATTCCAGCCAGCTGGCTAGTCCAACTTCTACTCAAGGTGGATAAAGATGCGCTTCAACTTGAAATGAACAATTTCCCAGCAAGGACGTTCTTTTTAGAATCACTAAACATACATAGTACCAACAATTCACACACTTTCTGTTCAGGAAACAGTAACAAGGGTCATGTGCTTTGTGGTCAAATGAGTGACCAAGATGGCAACAATGAAACATCCTATATATTTATTTTGCATCTTCCCGGCTAGGTTTTCTTTATTAGACAACAAGTGAAAAAACATGGAAATTCTCCACATGTGATTTTAGGTTTTATTTCCATGAGATATTTGGTAGATGTTATAGTTCAGGATGTTTGCATTGGCACTGTGGGGGAAAGAAAGATAATTTGGGAAAAAGGCATGGAACATAGATCCTCTTCAGTACAGAAAACCAGTATCTTATTGCCTTTTTGTCTTTGGTTTCTATTCTTTACTTATGTTTAAAAGCAGATTACATTACATATTTTATTTGCAGCACTATGTGACCTTCAACATAAATGGGAGGAAAAATGTACCTATGACACATTTTAGGAAACTATAGGTTACTTACGTAACCCCAGTTCTCAGAGTAACATGAAGTGAGATGTCTCACTATGGGATGCGCCTCATCGCGGAGCAAACGGAAGCATCAATCTCATTACGCCAATCCTGATTGGCTGGTGATCTTGACGTCAGCGTCAGGGAATTCACCCCCTATAAGTAGCTTGCGCCACGACGCATGCGTCATTCAAAATAAGCACCCCTTCTCGCTTCACCATAGCAAGGAGGGCCGTCTGGTGAGACAACTCACTTCATGTTACTCTGAGAACTGGGGTTACGTAAGTAACCTATAGTTCTCATTCATAACACTCCGTTCGATGTCTCACTATGGGAAATTGTAGCTCCCGTATTGTCAGACGAGCTCATCTCGAAAATCACCAAACCAACCAGAACTTAACAGGTAGAGCTCTGACTCAACCAGGTGCCCAGCACTGCTTGAGTCACACTGGGAGCAGAACGTCCAGCCTGTTGAGAGGCGGACAAAAGTGAGCGGCGAGGACCAGCTCGCCGCTGCACCAATGTCTTGGATGGGAGACATCCTGGACAGAGTCCAGGATGCAGCCAGACCCTGAGTCGAAAGAGCTCGCGGACCCGAGGGTGCCTGCGAACTCTGACTCGTATGAGCCCCAAAGCAATTGCTTCCACAAACCAGTGGGAGAGCCGTTGCTTAGTAACAGGCTTGCCCTTATAAGGGTTAGCCCAGGACACAAGGGGTTGGTCATTATGTCGAAGCACCCTTGATCTGTCCCTGTACGTGCGTAAAGCACGGGCTGGACATGGCAAATCCGGCCGCTGTTCCCCGGAGGAATACAGTGGCGGGGAGGATGCCTCAATGTCAAATGTGGTACCTGAACCAACCGCCTTAAGATAAAGGCAGGGTTGGGCTTCAACCACACTCTGTTTGCCCTGGGGCGAACTGAGTGCATGAAGACTGTACAGATAGTGCATGAGTGCCACTGGCTTGCTTGGCAGCTGCCAGGGTCAGCTTCATGTCACACTGTATTCAGATTGTACCACTCACGGGCCAGGCCCATAGAGCCAAGCGCTTTGGGTGTGGGTGAAAGATCGCCCCCCCCCCCGCTTGGGACAGTATGTCCCTGCGTAGTGGGAGCTGCCATGGCTGCCCGCACAGCAGCTGATATATCTCCGCTAGCCAGTACATAGCTGGCCAGTGCGGAGCTATCAGGATAAGTGTGTGGCGTTGCTCTCTCACTCTGGCCAGAGTTGGGGGTATCAGAGCCAGGGGTGGGAACGCGTACAGAAGGCCCGGGGGCCAATTGTGCGCGAGTGCATCCATGCCTAACGGTGCATTTAGATCGCGCATCGAAAAGAACAGCTGACACTGAGCGTTGTCTTTCGATGCGAACAGATCCACCGCGGCTCTGCCGTAACGCACCCACAGCTGGCTCACAATCCTTGGATGTAGAGTCCAGTCACACCTCGTACTAGAAAAGTCGGGTGCAGCCAGTGGCGCAGTGCCATTACGCATTTCACAGTAACCATCACTCTCCGCGCGCCATGAGCCCCAGCAATCGCAGGCATGATCTGAAGAGAACATGTTTGCGCAGCTGGAAAAGAGCGAGACAAGCTCTGAAAGCTTTCACTCTTTCCGCTGACAAGCGAGCTGAAAAGGGCACCGAGTTCAGGTGTAAACCCAGGAAGAGTATAGTCTGCACGGGGCACAACATGCTCTTCTCTGTGTTTATTATGAAACCCAGGTTGAGCAGGTGCTTTACGAGGACATTTGTCTGCGTAACAGCCTCCTGCTCCGACTGTGCGAGAAGCAGCCAGTCGTCCAGGTAGGTCGCCAGGCGAATACCCTGTTGTCTTAACGGGGCTATCGCGGCTTCCGTACATCGTACAAACACCCTTGGACTGAGAGACAGACCGAAGGGGAGTACTCTGTATTCATAACAGATCCCCTGAAATGCGAATCTCAGATATTTCCTGTGTGGGTAATATACTGGGATGTGAAAATACGCATCTTTCAGGTCGACTGATGTGAACCAGTCGTCTTGTCGCACGAGCCGCAGCAGAGATGTGTGAGTGAGCATTCTGAATTTATATCTTTTTAGATATTTGTTCAGAGCCCTCAAATCAAGTATTGGCCGAATTCCATTCCCTCCCCGTTTGGGAACGAGGAAGTACTTGGAATAGAAGCCGCCCTGACTCTGCTCGGCGGGTACAATAGATATAGCCCTCTTTTCTAGGAGAGAGAGAATCTCTCTCTCCAGAATATGGGCTGAACTCTCCTCGGACCTGCGAATGCAGAATGCCCGAGAAGCGAGGGGGGGTGACAGCGAATTGGAGTCTGTAGCCCTGTGTTACTGTCTTGAAAACCCAAGCAGATGATGTGAGCATCTTCCACTGCATGCTCCTTAGAGCCAGTGGAGATGTCACGTCTCTTCCCCTCTGAGTCTCTATTTGTTTGTGTTATGGGGCCCTCTAGTGTCTGAACACAGTGGTGCCCCTTTTCGACAATCCCCACCGACACTGCGCATGCGCATGACGGTGGTGCCTTCACAACCCCAGCCGGCACTGCGCATGGGCGTGGTGCCTTCACAGACCCGCCTGTAATCCGCCTTTTGAGAGATGCCGTAGCTGCTCTCAGAAGGGGAACAGTTGACAGGCTGTTTATTGGTTTTATTGTTTTTCTTATCATTTTTTTGAGCTGCGCCCTCGGCCTGAAGCCTGGATGCGTCAGCGGCAAATGTTTTATGACAGAAAAATCAACAAATGTGTGACATGTGTTTGTGCGGACTTGAGGATGGTGTTGAGGCATCTCTCGAGGCGGCGGGAACACATTTAGAGCTGGGGAACCGTGGACTTCCAGCTCTGTCACAGAGGGGAGAAGGAGGGGCTGTCACGCCGCTCGCTTCTTCTTCGACTGCTGGCCGAAATTCTGGGTTGGCTGCGCCTGAGCTGCAGCCGGAACCGGAGATTTTCTAGGCCAGCTCACCCTCGTCTCCAGCCTGGGCTGGGGACTCGGGGCGGGCTGCGACCTCTGCGTCTTCGGTGTTTTAAACCGAGCAGGGTTCGAGGCAGCTTGGGCGAAGGACTGCTGCTGCGAAGGCAGCGGCTGGACCCTTCGAGGGAGGCAGAGGTGGAGTGCCTCGTCCTCCTTCTTTTTCGACTCACACCTCCTTTGCATGGAAGCAAGAGCGGAGCCGAAAATTCCCTCGGGAACGATGGGCATATCCAGCACATCCTCCTTTTCCCGGTCTGGGAGGTTGATGAGGTTGAGCCATCTCGCTCTTTCCTGCACCACCATGGTCCCCATTGCCTTGCCCGTGGCCTGGACGGCGCAGCGTTGGACACGAAGACAAATGTCCGTGACCGCTGCCATCTCGTCCAGAGTGGCTGCCCCCGGGTTACCCGACAGGTCCTCGCAGAGCTCCGCTTGGTAAGCGGTTAGCAGCGAGGACACATTCAGGGCCCTGGCGGACAACGCTGCGGCTTTGTAGGACCGTTCAGTCATTGTCGACTGAAATCGGTCCGACTTTGCTGGCAGCGTGGGGTTCCTGCTTGGTGACGGGCCCATCCTCGGTATGAGGTGGGCCGCTACCAGCGGTTCCATGGGCGGTATGCGGAGCAGGCCAAGCTTCTCCATTCCGTCACAGTCTAGGGAGGAGGCACCCTGGATTGGGACCTTGTTGCTGAAGGGCCGGTCTCTCCACGAGACCGACACCTCATCCAACATCTCAGGGAAGACCGGAGCTGCTTGGGGAAAATGTTTCCCTTTGTAGCGGGACCTGGAGGTCTCCTTGGCCATTTCAGGCCACGGGATGTCGAGTCTGGCCGCGGCGCGTTTACACACGGCCTGCAGGTCCATGCTCAGACAGGGCGAAGCTGGTGTGCTATCGCCCGGGAGAGCAGCCCTCGCTCCAGGCTTTGCAGCCTGAGCCGATGACATGAAGATGTCCTCTTCATGTTCATCCAACTCGGACAGGAGAAACACCGAGGCGTCCTCTTCGTCCTCATCGTAGTCCAGCTCGAGGACATCCTCCGCGGGTGAGACCATGGTGAGGTCTAACCGGGAGCCCCAGCTCGGTAAAGCGTGGGGTCCCGTTCCCGCGTGTCTTGCCGTCACCGGGTCCCGGCCTGCCAGGGCGCAGGATTCCGGTTCTGCAGCCATCGCAGATAATGAGCCCCAGACCGACACAGTGAGGGGCTCAGTCTCTGCGGCGGACGCCCCCGTGTCTTGATTGCCAAATGGCGAATCAGTGGACATGAGGGAGTCCTGTTCCAACAAGCTAGCTTGGTGTGCTAGCCGTCGGTGGAGGCTCTTTTGGGTGAAACGGGCACAATGCCCGCACGAGCCGAGGTTGTCGATAGCCTCCTGGGCGTGTTCCAGCCCGAGGCAGGACGAGCAGACCTGGTGTGAGTCTGTGCCTGCTATCTTCAACCCGCAGCCGCATGACCGAGCCTCCGAGTCCCTGACTCCTCTGGTGTGAGGGGGAGAGGCGTCCATCTTGTTCGCCTCGTGGCGTGGAGAGGACCCGCTCGTAACAGGTACGTTGTTGAGAGAAAAAGTGTTACCAACCCGTCCTTAATCCGGAGAAAAAGGGACGGTGTGGGTCCTTTGTTCTCAAAGAATATTGACTGGTGTGTCAATATACTTCTAATCCTTTTCTCCTCCGTGAGAGAGAAAAAGAAAAGCGTCCTCGCTACCGTGGTGTCGGTAGTAAGGGGAAGCTAGCTAGCAACAGGTGCGTAGCTAGCTTGAGAAAAATCAAAACCTTACCTTACTTTCCGGGGAAAGATACGGCGAGGTCGATTTTAATACTAACTTGCGTTAGTATTACCGTCTTCTTGCGAAGCAGAAGGAGTAGCCGGCGAGCGCCCGTCGACCGAAATGGTTATATTTGGGTTCAGTCTGTGGACCGTTAAGCTTGTCCGGCTACTATAGAGATGTGCTCTGAAGCGAGAAGAGGTGTTTGAATGACGCATGCGTCGTGGCGCAAGCTACTTATAGGGGGTGAATTCCCTGACGCTGACGTCAAGATCACCAGCCAATCAGGATTGGCGTAATGAGATTGATGCTTCTGTTTGCTCCGCGATGAGGCGCATCCCATAGTGAGACATCGAACGGAGTGTTATGAATGAGAACCTCAATTTTAGATGTATAAAAAGGGAAGAAGAATTTTCTTACCTACTCGGTCCTTGTTTATTTTGCACAAAAACACGTTTGTGTGTTGAGGATGTCAAACAAGCACTGCTGAATGAATTATGGCGCGTTTCCACTGCATGCCTCGCTCGGTCTCGCTCGGTTTGGTTAGGCCTTATTAGGCCCGGCTCACTTTAATGCTGCGCTTCCATTACAGTTTAGGAACTGGGGCAGTTACTATAGTAACGCAGTGTAGGCGGAGCCGTAACTTCATCTTCAATGAGAGCCCCAGAAAAACAACACAGCCGTTAGCTCTTAGCACTCAGAGCTCACAGCTCTTCATATTTGTTCAGAAACTAGACAAAAGTTAAACAAGTACACACCACAGACTGTCTGTGTCATGGCGAATACAGTCGCTGGTTTATTTATGTCTGTATAGGCCGTTGTTGTGAGTGTGGACGGTCGGAGCGTATATAACGTTAGCTTAGCCAAGCTGCATTTAGAAAACACGCATTTTAAAAGGGTTTTTCGCCTGCCGTCTGTCTGCAGACTTGTCAAAGCATTAATTCATGGTTTTTACTAACCGGTATCAGTATGTTGTTACTTCGGCATCATTTTGAAACGTGTATTACAATTAAATCACGGTCAAATATGTTCATCTTGTTGTAGTTGTAGCCCCCTTGCCAGCGATTCTCTCTCTAGTTTAGCATAGTACTCAGCCCGACTCAGCCTGGTTGTTCCTGGCCCTAGAACCACGATTTTATGGGGCCAGAAAAACTGTGAATTAGGACCCGCTAGCCGGTACTAGGCCAAGTGGAAACGCAACCAAAAACGGGCCCCGCACGGCCCGGCACGCTTAAAGCGAGCTACCCGCTGCAGTGGAAACGCACCATTACATCACTACAAGGTGCCACCTGAAGCTCCTTTACTTTAAATGTGAAAACATTGCATTCTTTTAACGCAAGCTACATGGGCTTCCCTGGCCCAAAGGTAGTACAACTTAAAGAAAAGCAGTAGTTAAGATGTGCCCACTGCCAGACAATAGCAGAGAAGTGTTTTACAGCTGGGTTGGTGGCAGATAGCAGCCTTCACGTTTGCCCCTCCCAGTCTGTGCTTACACAGTAATGCAGCCACTGATTGGTGGTATGCATTTGCAAATGTGCACGCCACATGTCCCAGTGTTGGTGGTCTTGGAAGGCCACCAAGATCACTCGGCTGCACTGTAATGTGAAAGCAATTAGCAACCAGCGGTTTAACACAGTGCCGATATGTGTTGAATAACAAAAGGGAATGTAGGTCAGCGGTGAGCAGCGACGTGCAGTCAGGGGAGGCAGAGCCTCACCTGTCATACTCATAGACTGGCCATACTACAATGTAACGGAAAAACAACTAAAGAAAAACTAAATAGTAATAATAATAAAATGTCTCCACTGATATGTGTTGTAAATGTGATTTATGTTTGATTCCAATCGCTTTTTATAGTCAAAATCAGCTAATTTGCCGAGCTCCGCTACAACTACGGGTAGCGATGAGAAGTGAGGCAGGGACGAGCTCTGCCTCTCGTAAGCCCACAGTAACTTGCTGGAGCGCGGGCACTAATTTAGCGCGGGCACTTATTTTGTGAGCACGCTCAAGCCAGTTACTGTGTGGTAAGGTGAGGCACAGATGAGCTCTGCCTCACCTCAGAATGCGTCACCCCACAGAAACTGGCTGGAAAGCGGGCCCTAAGCGCATGCCTGCACCATCTCACTGTATGTCACCAATGTAATGTTTGTAGATCCCTTTATTACATTTATCCTCGCCATCCATAGTCTCTAAATAACTTATTTCACGTATATATGATATTTAGGCTCGCCGTACAACGGCAATGAAAAAAGCACCAGGGGAGGCAGCCATAACCTCTGCCGCACTGAAGGGGGCGCACGTGAGCCCACAGGTCCTTGTTGCTACTGTTATTCTACGCAGAGACGGTAGACCGTAGATGCAAACAACAAACTAGACTTTTGAAACGAGAGGAAGATAAGGAGGACTTTTACAAAAAAGTAATAGAGATTGTTGTCCAGAAGGATAGCATGGACTTCATCTTCAAGTCAAGGTAAGACCACATTGGTAATGAAAATAGGATCTTACTAAGAAAGAACAATCCAATATTTAGATTTTGGGTATCCTTTTGTTGAACGGTCTGTTTAAAATGAATTGAAGCATCAGACCAAAAAAGCTTTTGAAAATAACCGAATATTTCGATTAAGGTCAGAATATAATATTTGTAAATCTGACTCTGAAAAAGTCAGTGCCTCACCAGCCATGAACCTCACCGCACGTCACTGGCGGTGAGCCATAGGTACAAAGTGTTTAATTATTCAAACTATTAAGACTTTGTAATGTAATGTTTAAGATACGTAAGAAACATATTCAAAGCTCTTTCAGCAACAATACTTGTATGTGTTATTGGCCTATAACCATTGACAATACAATCCATCAGTAGATGAATTTGATTATGTATACTAAATTGGATTGTATCAAAGGGTGTTTTTCAACTTCAAGGAAAATTATTTTTAGATTATTGGTCGGGTTCATATTCAAATTCCTGATGTAAATGGGTTTGTAGTGAGTTTAAACCCAGATTTATTCAGCTCCCCATAGACCTCTTTGATGTCTTCACCCTCCGTTTACTTCATCTGACATTCATTTTAATGAGACGGACATTCCCCCTGATAGAGATCTGACTGTGGCTTACACTGGAATACAGTAAAATACTGCCACACACACACACACACACACACACACACACACACACACACACACACACACACACACACACACACACACACACACACACACACACACACATCAGGTTGGGTTGAGTTCCCTGTGTGTGTTTACAGTGTGTGAGCAGGGTGTGTGCCCTCTGTCACAGCTGGCAGCTTGTGGTTTTTTCATGAACTGCTAAATGAGGGGGAAAATACTTCCAGCTGCCCTCAGGAAAACTCACCTGGTGTAGAGCCTTCCAAGTTCCTCGTTTCCTCTCTCACACACACTTTCTGTCGCTCCAAACTCACCCTCTTCCACAAAACATGCAGAGAAACGCTCTGAAACATCTTACTGTTTAAGCATTTTCCCCCATCTCTCTTACAACCCCTATCAGAAATTGAATGCCTTTTTGCCCCGGCTATGGTTTCAAATGCATTAAAACATGCACAAGTGACCGGGCCTGAAACATGACCATGCTCTTAAATAAGATATTCTGTACTTGCGTCCTAGCATAACCTCAGAATTCAGATTAAGACGAGACATGACGGACAGTTTGGCAGGGCTACATACTTTGCGGGAGCAACCACAACCTCTTCACATGGTAAAGTCATTTTCACCTCGGCCGCTGTGGGAAGAGGAGGCCAGGAGCAACATCCCACCCCCTCCCACTCCTCACCTCAAACCTCCAGACGGCATATTTCAGCTATCTGAAGGAAGCAGAGATGGGCGGTATCAGCCCCGAGAGCTGAAAAGCAGCTTTTGTCTCGCGCAACCCTTCGAGTCCTGTGGCTGTCTGCTCACCATATCATAAACTATACTGCACAACTAGAAACACAGGAAAGAGAGAGAGAGAACGATGAGGGGAAGAAAATACTTGAAATGCAAAGTAAATAAAGCAGAATGGTTGCCAGCTAAAGATCAAACACTAACAGTTATGTAAATCTGTGTGCTTTATACATTAATGATGACTTTGACTAATAATAGAGGTCGTAATGAGTTGGGCTGGATTTGCAATATATTAAAGAGGGATAGGCAAAATAAGAGAGAGGGGTTAAAAAAATGTTTTAACCTATCCTACAGTATGTCATGTTGAATTTAACATTTTAATATCTGTATTTCCAAACTAAGCATGGTTGCACACTTTATATCCTGGTGGTATACTGGAAGTAGATACAAAAGTGTCTCTGCCAACATTATACAAAAAAAGCCAAGATATGTTATCAGTTTGCTGTCTTCAGCCCGCACCGTACCATTTAACACTGACATCCAGAACTGGGAGCCCCCATCAGCGGCTATCTGCACCCTTCACTCTCTCAGCGTGTTACTAAAAGCAGCTCTCATTTGTAGCCATGTAGTCTACTCTATCCTTTCTTCTCTGTTCCCTTTGTTCAATCTACACCTTTTTTTTCCTGCTGAAATATTATATTGTTACTTACCTTTTTTTTAGTGTCATTTTCCTGAATCGTCTTCCTACTCTTTCTTACCAGACAGGAAGAAAGCTACCATTGACTGGGAGTAATTTCAGGCACCATGTCTATCAAGCAAGGCTAATAACTAAGATTCAGTAGGCTTACCACCTCGCGTTCGTAACCCATCATTTCAGGATCTCCAGGTTCACACCAGTTGGGCACCGGATAATAACAAGGAAATGGAGTTTGAGCTGAAACACTGTAGCTAAAGTTTGAAGGAGAATGAAAAAAACATGTAATCTCATTATCAGACCATGGGTTTATTTATATCTTATTGCACTCTACTGTTAGCAAAATATCAGTTTTTATCACTCTGGTAAAATAAATTGGATTGTTAAAGGTTGTTCTGTATTATGTTCCCAACATTTGACCACCTCCCTACTTTTTCGTGATGTCATTGTACCCTTTACACAAAAGCCACAAATCGGCTGTGGTCCGCTGCCCCAAATTATGTGTTTTGCATTTCCACCGCTTGATAGGAGTTTAAATTGAATCATCCACAAGTAGCTTGGATTATAAGTGATCTGGGTGGTGTACTGTAGCTAGCAAGGAAAGCCCCTGTTTAACCACAAGGCCTGAGTTCAGAGCCCGAGGTTGGTGAACACCCACGCCCTTCAAGTGTCCCTAAAACAAGACGGTGAACGCCTACCAGCCCTCGGAGAGCTCTTCATTAACTGACCCTGCGCTCGACATCCCAGTAGAGCGGGGAAAATGAAAAGAAAATGTCCCTACTGGGATCTATAAAGTAACCCATGCAAATCGCTACACTTCCTCAAAATCCGACCTTGGCCTAGTCCCATCAGTGCCACTGGACCACCAAGATTTCAGCCAGACTATTTTCCCTTGACTAGACTCCATAAACAAGAGCTGTGTAGAAACTTGACTTTGGAGCAGAAGTACTGAGAATAGTTCCCCAGTTAATTCCTTAGTAAGTGTTAAATGCAGTCACAGGACAAACCTAAGTAATTCTTAACAAACTACTTAAAGCCTTATGTCATTCTTACCTCTATCCATCTTCCATCCAACATATTTAGTTCATATCTTCTTTGGATGCATGAATATCGTGATTGAGATACCGTAGTTCATACATTATTTTTGATATATTCCCTAAATGTATTCCAGTTTAAACTTTGACCTAAGTTTCACCTGTGTTGCTAAGCACTGGGGAATTCATTTAACTTGTTAGCTCAGTTTGGCTTACAATAAGGAATCTTGGCAGGAAGGTGAGCTACAGCTATTTCAGGAGGCGTCAGGAGTCAAAAGTGCAAGAAACAGAGGCAACCATTGTGTAATTTAAAAGAAGAAAAAAAAAGTACCAACCTAAAATTGTTGTGTGAAATGTCTGTCAGCGTTATCCTGATTGGTCTATCTGCTTTTACTGATCCTTTAGCTGCTGATGTTGGACTCACAGATTCACTGTGTTTGCAATTGAAAGCGACTATGACTTGACTTGGCTTGGCTTCTTAGTATTACGTTATATATTGTAGTTATATTATAGTATTATGTCCCCAGGTCCCACTAATTTTTGCCTGCATAGCTTCTATTTTGTCTGTTCTTTTGACTGTTTTGTAGAGAAGAAACCAGGGATTCACAGATCATTTTAAGCTGCTGCAGCTGGTCAGGCAATAATGTGTTTAAATAGAAAATGATTGACTGAAGAAGAGACTGACTGCATCTCATTCAAACAGTGTTTTAGGTGAAAGACCTTTGGGAGAGCTACTGTAAAACGCACTGTTGAGGACCAGTGAACCCTCCAGCTCACCATGTGTGTTTGTGTGTATATAGGGGTGTGTTTTGCTAGCCTCATGTACAGCACATCCTCTAGCTGCAATAGGAACAAAAACACTGGGATAAGACCTGCAAACCAGCTCTACAGATATACGGCTAATGGAGGACTTTCCAGCTCTATCTTTAGTTACCATCCATGAATGGAAATAAAAGCAGAGAGGCCAGTAGAGGGGTGAAAAGGGGGCAGCAACCAGACATGCAAATAATACTTTAAATAATTTACACAAACATCTAATCTTGGTGACTAACACACGTACACTCAAGTCATGCGGCAAGAGGGTCCACAAGAGGTAGTAAGTTTAAGAGGTGAGGAGAATGAGTGAGAGTGAAAGAATGAGTGAGTGAAGGAGGGAGAATGAGCAACAAGAGAATGAACAGAGAGAGGGGAGGGTAAGTGGTGAGGCGAAGGGCAGATCTTTTATGAGGCATGGAAAACGGGGTTGAAGAGAGGAGAGAGGTGGAGTTGATGCCTGCGGTGGGTCTGAATAGGGGGACCCCATGTCCTCTTTAATGTCAAATGAATAACTCCTGACCTTACACAGCTCTTTAATTGGTATGACCACACGCTGGATGGAGTGCTACTTTGGCAGTTTTCTGTGAAAGTGAGAAAATACACACATCTGACATCCCTGTTTAATTTAAAGACGTTTGAGAATAAGTGTTGGAGGAGTTTTGTGAATCATGTGTGTAAATACCGGGCACATTAGTGTCGCATTTTCTGACCCTCTTGGGGAGCACAAATACTTCAAAACAGTATTTTCTTAGCAAACACAGTACCATCTTACATGTTGCGTAGACAAAGAACGATATTGGCACAACGCCTCATGTGTGCTCTGGGTTAGCCTTGGCCTTGTCCACCAAACATTGAGGGTCTTTGAATGTAAATTGTTCAACTTCAGTCAGCCTGGGGCATTTTGCATTTCACAGCTTTACTATTTTCACAGTTTGAGCTTCTGCCGACTGTGAAAGCTGTTGGTATGACATGGACAACAAGACAAGCCTGAAGGCCTATAAAAACTAAAATGATCAGATCAAAGCTTCTTGTGGCAGCAAACAGTATCAGAATCGGACGCTGATCTCAGTCGGAATTGCGTAGTAATAGCCGTTCTAACACATTGCAAGACCTCATTTAATCCGTGTTAGTATCAATAATAATGCTCACTGGAGCTTTAAGAAAGTCTCACCGGCTGACTGGGTGGCTGGCCAGTGAGGCCCCCAGCTCAGACTAAGGGGCCCTCCCATGTTTGGGAAAAGAAGAGGCCTTAGGCCCGTGAGTTTGAAGGATACACCGTGCATGAATGACGGGGCAGTGGGGGTTTGGCAGGGCAGGACGAGAGGAGATGGCTGAAAGAGGCAGCTCAAGCAGAAAGAGAGGGAGTGGGGTTAAGTGGAGGCAGGTGTTCCATGACAAACCTTACAACCCCCCACCACTCCTTTACTCTAGTTCCCTCCATCCACACTGGTCCACTGAGAGTACAGCTAACCAGCCCAACAACAGACACTTGTTAGTCATTTCCCTCGTTCTCTGTTACCTTCTTTTATTAGCTTTTATCCAACCACCTTATCCCTCTGATCTAATCTATCCCTCCAAATTGCGCCCTTTTCCTTTAATCCCAGGTTTCTTTCCACCGTCTCCTCTGTGTGCTGCAGGACCACCTGGCTTTGTGGTCTGAAATCGTATAAAACTCCTCTTGCTTTTAAACAGATGGACAGCTTTCCCACTGCTCCACTCTGTCTGAACTCAGCTGGCAAATTAATTTAGATTGGATTGAAGTGAAAAACATGGTCTCTCATCGTGTTCCAGCGGTTGTTAAACTCAAGCTCAATAGTGGAGCAGAATAGTACACAAATCCACTTTTGATTGCTGGAAAAAAAAAGGCAGAGTATGATTGATTTTATTTTGTAATTTTGCAAAACAAAATTAAATCAGTCTTTGATTATTCATTTTGCCCTTTTTAAATGTAATTCAGTTAGTATACTTTCCAGTGGCTTTTATTTTTGGCATGTCACTATCACATTTCATAGGATAACTTTGAATGATTAGGATGCCCTTTTCTGCTCCTAAAGTGGCTGCTGTTCAACTTCACTGATTGGATTTTGATGAAATTATGGAAATTGGTTGGCTTTTAATGGGAACTAAAAAGTCTTGTTTATTCTCCTTATATTGCAGCACAATAACCAATGCACAATAACTGTCGCTCACTTTTTGTTCAGTTGTTGCTCTAAAAAATGTGCATGAAATTCATGCAGAATTCAGTGATATTGCCTTTTTATATTAGTCAATTGTGACAACATTCTGATGCATTCGATATATTGTATCAAAGTTACATTTTCTGGGCACGAATATTTTTTACATTACAATCTTTTGAGTTTGCTCGAGTATCTGACATTACTGATTCATGGCTCATTGCTATAACAATACCACAGTTCCTACAAAGTGTCTCTGGACAGATGTGTCAAAGGGTTCCTTACACTATAACTTTCATTTGACCCCTATCCTTTATAAATGACTCACAGAGCCTCTGTAAATGATGTGTGTGCGCATTTAGGATAACTGGAATTTCTTTGAAGTTGTCATGATCACTGACAAGTGTATATCTTCTTGTCTGCCCAAACATAACGTGTGTGTCAGGGCAGAGAGGATGAATCTCTGGAAAACTGGTTGCTATCATCCCACAGTGACTGGTTCTTGTATCCTTGAGCAGCTTCAGACATCAGTCAGTGGAACATCTGGAATAAAGAACTGCGGCTGTTTCTTTGGTCTGAATTTCTGAATCACCACTTATCATGACACATGCACATTCATGCTCATACACTCACACTTTGATCATCAGGCACCAACACCAACCCATACCCACAACACTCACTTCTGGTATGCTTTCACTGACTATTTTCTTTTTCTTAGATGAATTAACTTGAGTGTCCTTCTGTCCCAATGACAGCATGTCTGTTTTTCTATCACTGTCTCCTACTATCTCTTTCCTTGCCATCAGACAATAGACAGGCATTTCAATACCAACTGGTTTGTTTTTCCACATGCATTTCAAAAGGTTTGAAACACACACACACACACACACACACACACACACACACACACACACACACACACACACACACACACACACAAACGTAATCACTTCAATGATCAGCTGGTGTTGTCAGTGGCTCCAGTCTCCTCCAGAAGAGAGCAGCACTGATAGGCTCACACAGACATGCATAAGAGGTAGGCCCAGAATAGCAACAACCACAACAATTCACTACAGTGGTTCTGATTATAGACTTACAAAGAATGCCAGCATTTCCCTTTAGTCAGCAAGCACCACCTGCCCATTTCAATAAGCGTATATAGCAATAAGAATCAGCATCTGGTTAAATGTATTTAGAAACAGCTGATCTAAAGATCGATAACTCTTTCTAATCTTTACCAGACAATACATCTTCCGCCGTAAAACTAACACTTTCTGTTTTGCATCAGAGGCAGTGGCGGATTGGCCATTGGGGCGTTCGGGACAAATCCCGAGCACCAATCGTCAAGTTGACAATTTACTAGCGGTACCGAAGTGGGCCGGTCGGATAAGTCACTAGCAAATTACTAGCGGATTCACGAGAATCCCGGGCTGATTTTTAGTCCCAGTCCACCCCTGATAAGAGGGGTAAACATTTGAGATTTAGTGTATTTTTTATTTCTCTCTGTGACACACACACAAGGCAAAAACTCTAGCTACTTAAACTCAAATCAGATAGTGATAACAGGGTCGCCACTCCATGGCAGCCTCACTACCTTAACTGGTGTGCCTGTGTGATAAGGAGTCAGTCCATATTGATATCTTATCTCCCACAGGAAAAGAGGCAGCGTGCCAGATACTGTAGCCGGAGTTACAGAAAGGTGAAGGAGTTAGGGAAACTTAGTTTGCATGCATTATGAAATTATAAACCAAGTTTAATTATAGTCCTTGGTTTGACTCCAAAACTATATTCACGTTCCACTCTTTCCACTTTTATCCCTACACCAATATTAGGTTGTTTTTGAGCTCTTGATTAAAGCTGTCTAACCTAATTAAGAGCCAGGCAGTCTACTAATGTTCAGGCCTAAGACAAAGAACTAAATCCACCCGAACCCCCTGAAGGCATAAGACCCCCATGTTTGACCAGATGCCAGATGAGTGTCTTGGACAGTTCAACCAAAACTGGGCACTATATCAAAACAGTGTATATCATAGAGTTTCATAAAACTGGACTATATGTCGACTGAGATTTTGGTTATGGCAGTGTTCTGATTTCGCCCTATCATCAAATGTAATTTTCTGAAGTAATCTAATGGAGTGAACAATAAATGTCTTTGGGTTACTAGTGTTTGAATAAAATGAAAATAAAATCTTCTTCCTAAAAGTAGCAATAGTTATATAAAAAAAAGGCTGATACAGGGTGACCTTTGAGAAATGGGTATAAATATTTTTACATTTAATTGTGTCAGTATCGCACAGCTCCAGTTTCCCGCTCTATCCAGGGGCCCCCACTCGTGGAGGTATGTGGAGAAAAAGACAAGTAAAAGGGGGAGAAGAGAGATGAAGAGTGGCAGATGGACACATAGAGGCCAACCGTGACCCTTCACTTACCATCATGCATTAGGAAATGTTTGCTGTTGTGAACTTGATAAGAGGTTCTGATGAAAAATGAGTTAGCTTTTGGACTGACATTTCTTTAAAAGTAGAGAGCCGACACAAATGGACAGAAATCAGCAAAGATAACCATGTGTGGTGTATCTTTATGTGTATCCATGCATGTCATTCTTTCCCAAAGTCATAGATTGTATACTTGCATACAATCAGTGAGTTTTATTTCTGCACATGAGCAAATGTAATACTTTGGTCTTGTTGGTCACTCACTAAGCTATACAATAAGTAAGTTTAAAAAAGAAAGGGTACAGAGAGAGTGTAAAAAGGGAGACATGAAAGCGAGAGCTTGCACTTGAGGTGATTGTGATGCAGAATTAAGGGAGAGAAAAAGGGCATGAAGTTATTGGATTGCTCCGATCAGCTCGAGAAATGACTTTTCCATGACTCCAGGTATGTGATCCTGGCTGAGCCTGGGGATATCCTCTGTTTATGCTCAGGCAAAGACCCGCAGATTAGATGGCCTGGTATTCACCTGATTAAAATGACCTTCTTGTGTAAACTAAGCTGGCGGGTTGAGAGTGTAGCGTACATACACAGGACCTTTAGGACCTGGATGGTGTATGAACAATTTTGCCTGTGTAATTAACACTAACACTCTCACACTGAGAGCAATTTGTGTTCATACTATGACAGGGCCAATTTACCATTGGGATTAAGAAGTTATGGTACTAATAAAACTATTATCCACTCTAGTAATACAAACAAAGAGCTGGTGGCACTATATCTTGACCACCTGTGTGTGTGTGTGTGTGTGTGGTGGTGTGTGTGTGTGTGTGTGTGTGTGTGTGTGTGTGTGTGGTGTGTGTGTGTGTGTGTGTGGATGTGTGTGTGTGTGTGTGTGTGTGTGTGTGTGTGTGTGTGTGTGTAGTGTGTGTGTGTGTTGTGTGTGTGTGTGTGTGTGTGTGTGTGTGTGTGTGTGTGTGTGTGTGTGTGTGTGTGTGTGTGTGTGTGTGTGTGTGATGTGTGTGTGTGTGTGTGTGTGTGTGTGTGTGTGTGTGTTGGTGTGTGTGTGTGTTGTGTGTGTGTGTGTGTGTGTGTGTGTGTGTGTGTGTGTGTGTGTGTGTGTGTGGTGTGGCCTAACATTACTATACTTGTGGGGACCCTAAATCTGTTTACATAGTCACGTGTGGGGTCTCACCTCCCTTATGGGGACAAATTGGAGGTCCCCATGAGGGGAATAATTAATTTTAGGGTGAAGACTTGTTTAGGGTAAGGGTTAGGGTTAGGCATGTGTTGGTTATGGTTAAGGTTAGGATAAGTCTCTAGGAAATGCATGTAAATCAATGTAATGTCCCCTGAAGTGATGTATACATGGTATGTGTGTGTGTGTGCTCTCATATCTGACCCTCAGATGCCATATGAGATGAGAAACAGGCAAGTCTTTGCACATAACCCCTGTCTGGCTTTCATGGAAACATAAACACACACACACACACGCGCACACACACACACACACACACATACACACACACTCTAACTCTGCACCGTGAAAGATGGCCGCATTGTCTTTTGGCTCCTCTCCAACTTTGCCCTCTTTCGTATTTTTTCAGTGTTTATTTACTTTTTGCTGTCTGCTTTTAACATGGTTCGCAACATGCAAGCCGACCGCGCTAACTCTGCTATCCAATATAGCAGAAACTTTGTGGACAATAACCCACCGACAGACAATGGAGATCCACCATGGCTACCTGTTGTCCTACCTGAGAGACGCAGGAGGAAGACCAAGCATGTGTGTGTTTGTGTGTGTGGAGACAGGTGGATGGATTAGTCTGTGGTAGGTTGAGGCCCAAGGCCAGTGCACTTATTTGTTTTGAGATGCCCCATCACTCATCTGTCTCCATGTCATCGCTTCTTGTTCTCAAGTTGCCTTTTGTCTTCACCATTCTCTAACTTTCCCATTTTGCTATAGTATATCTGCCTTTCTGATTGTTTCCCCCAGTCCCTGTGCTTTCAATCTTTCTCATTTTCCCCATTGTCCTATGTATGTCTCTTTTATGCCAGAGGTCCAGTAGCATGAATACAAAGATTCTCCCAATGACAATACTAGACACAGCAGCTCTGTGCTTTTCAGTAAAACATGTGCTTTTCACGTTGTGTTTTACTTTTCCAGGTGAGCCTAGTATCCTATGATTGGTATATCATCGCTGACAGCTGTCATATTGTTATAATGCAGCCTCTTCCTTAAGAGCAGCTGTTTCTTAAACCTGTGGTCTCATTATTCCCTTTGCTGCAGTAAATCCTTGCTAGTCTCAACCTCGCCAGCAGTATCTACTTATAACATGAAAGAATCCCTCCAAAACGTCAAAATATATAAGCTACAATGACCTAACGATTTTTTATTTCCCTTAATCGACAGGACTTTACTTTCAATAACACTGGACTCATTCAGGTTTTCCAGCAATCTTTGTTGCATTATTGTAGCAGCATACTTACTGCAGTCTTTAAAATAAAGCCAAGGGAGGGTAACTGATAGTTACAGTAGCTCTACCATGCAAAAAAACTTCTGGGAAATATCACCATATTATGCTTGTTAAAAACCAGATGCTCCCTGATAAACATTTTTCTTGTTCACAAATCTGCCTCTGACTTACAAAGACCTTAGGCATTACACAGTTTGGCTAAATCAGTCTAGGCTTTTCCAGAGAAAAAGGAAAACATTCGACTCGCAGCCAAAATACAGAGAGGTCTGGCTGTGGGATGGAAATATGCAGCAATGAAATCTTCTATTCCACACTGATACCTTCTGGCATTCATTGGATGTTTTAAAGGTGAACAGGTCAGAGAGGGAAATTATTTTTGGATCATAAAACGTATTTAATTTGTGTACAATTTTTTAAATATCGGAATGGCTTTTATAAAACATGCATAAAATACTTAGGTTCCATTAGAGAAAAAAACCCTGATTTAATTATACAATATTTCGAGAGTGAGTTAAAACTGAAAGAAAATGTATTCCAACTTTGACTACAAGTTCAACCCAAACTCTAACATTTGAGTAATAGGATTAGCACATGGCAGTAACAGTATGCAGGCCTTCCCTGGGGGGGCACATCAGTGGAGAGAACAGCTCCCCCCATTTCAGACTATGTATCAGTTGTCTTGCCCTCGTACAAAACCTCACAACAGGTAGTCAGCGGTGCAAAACTGACTCCAGATCAAAGTCACTGCAAGGGCACCCCCGACCATGAGAGTGAACCGACCCGGCCTGCAGTTCTGTAAACATGACCCTGTCTAACTGTCATTGGTGGACTTAAGGGAGTTTAGATCTACTGACTGCTTTTACCAACAACCCATCTGTTTTTAAAATCAATCTATCTGTAATTATTGTAGTTAAATTGTAAATTAAATCATTCACATTATGAAAAAGAAGACAAGGAAAAAAACCTGTTGCCAGTTTCTGGAACAGTTGGATTCTTGGTTGGACACAGGGCTGCAGAGGACACAGGGAGGAGTGGGAATGTCAAGACAAAGACTGCCAGTGGAGAAGGAATGCTGGTGTCCTGCTGAGCTAATCCTAGCAGGAAGAAAGGAGGAACTGTGGAAAGCGAGGGAGAGCGGGAGGAGACGATACCGTGGCAAAAGAAGGTCCCAAGGTTTGGGGAGAAATGGAAAGAGCTGCTTGAGAACAAATCCTCTTCCCATTCACTAGTTTCTATCTAGCTTTCACCTGCTTTCTCTCCATGGCTTTTTAGGGTGTTCTCTTTTTCGCTGGTGGTCCAACTGGTCTCTGTTCAGTTATCGAGGAATTTGGAGTTAATGAGACAGCTGTAGTTTTTGAGAGGTGAAGTCCTTTAGATCAGCTTTTCTTAGTCTTTATGGCTCAGTGCTCACTTCTCTCTTTAGTCCTGAAGGGAGGGAGTAATGCCATGTTCACCCTCAAGAGCCATTTCTATCGAAACAAACGCCTACCTCAGACTGTTTTGTTTATGACTGGATGGAGGATTTCAGATCAGAGCTTTTCAGTAGATTCAATCGGTAATAATTCCCTGCGCTGAGAATGTGCTGAGAATCTGAAATAATGCCCCATGCATCAGAGACATCTTTATTTGTTTTTTTCATATGGGCATGAAAGATTTTAAGAAACTGTGTGAAGACATCTCGGCTGCTGTGTTTGTCGGTATGCATGAGCAGTTATGTTTTCAATCCAAGCATGAGAAGAAACAGAGAGTGAGTCTGACCCTTTTGGATTTAAAATAGATCTTCAAAGCCTCTGTATGAATGCTGGTGAGCGCTGAGGCATCAGATTGACCCCGAGATAGGAACCAGACCACTTGGAGCTAAGGGAACGTGGACTAAGTCGGATTTAAACTCACTAGAAAAGACTTTTAAAAGTAATTCAACATGTCAAAAAGGTGATTTGGTAAATGGGAAGCGTGTGTCATTAGGGTTTATATACAATAGATCATTTTCTATTCATGTATGCACAAAAATGAATATATTAATTGATTAGCACCACTTTACAGATACCATGAAGGATGGCAATGTCATAATACATCTAGTTTCTTGGAAAGATCAGCATGTTGCCTCACTGGCCGAATCTGAACAATTTCCTGTCCAACTTCCTGCGCCAGGCCTCCTGGTTTCGTCCTGTCTGGTCCAAGCTTGAAGCAATTACAAGCGGCTCGGGGGAAATCACCTCCCTCCGCTTTACGCTCTGGCTCATTTTTCACAACACCGCCAACTCCTTTAAAGTGTTGACAGAGACATTAAACACGAAGGCCTCTGTCTCTGTCCAGAGGTTTTTGGGATGAAGGAGAGTTTGAAATGATCTGAAAAGACGATTCTTTAAAGAGGAGAAGATGCAGAAATTGAATTCAGGGGGAACTGACACTGAGCATAGCTGCTTTTTATTAACAAGAATAAAGGCTTTTAGCCATCTTTTAAAGAGAACATCAGTCAACATTTTTTATTTTTACACAGGAAATGTTCTTTGGCCAGTGTTTGTCAGCAGTTTAACATCATCATCAATCAATAATGACATCAACTATTTGTTAGTATGAGCTGTCAGTCAGCAGCATGAAAATGTTGTGTTTTATTGTGAAACACATGAAGTGAAATTCCAATGAAGGGATCATCTGAAGAGGAAAACAAGACAATAACTATCCGCTGATTTATTGCACACTATGGACTGAGAGTTGAGAAGTTTAAAAGGAAGCATTGCATGGAGAAAGTATAGAAATGTGATTCATGTTTGATGTGGTGACTGGTCCAGACGCATTTCCAGGGAATGGAACCTGCGGATGGAAACTGAAGACAGTTTTTATGATCATGCTACTTTTCACTCCTCACAACTTATCGTACAAAACAGAGGTCAGCCTTTCCTTGTCTCTGCTGTCTCTGCTTTTCTTTCTTCTCTTTTCTGCCTGTCTTGTTTGATTTCTGCCTTTTATAACCACTTCCTCTCAGCGTTTGGCTCTTAAAATCTCACTTCAATCCAGAATACCAGATGATTTAAAGCCCTCTCGTTGCTTTTGGCTAAAGTTTAATTCTCACTCTTAATTACAGACAGTAAAAGGAGAGTGATATATCATTATTTCCCGGATTTGAAAATAGAGTGCAGCTCTTCTGCAATATCAATTGGTTAATTGTTTGAGTTCCAAGCCTCTGGATGTTTTGTTTTTTAGAATGCTATAAGTTCCCTGCAGAAGTATAAAAGGAAATGATATCGCAGGAAAGAAGGGGAACATAATGTTAAGGTTGGGGAAACACAGATTTCATTAAAGGCCCCTGTGTGAAAGGTCCTCCTCCAGCAGAGAGAGCATTGTTCTGTTCTCCTCCCCAGCTCAGAGCTACTGCCATGGGCAGGACTTGTCAGGGAGACAGCCTCCTGTAGAGGAGGCTGGACAAGGGTTATCAAGGGACAAAGAAACCTTTAGGTGTGCTGACAGGCGGACAGGTCAGACGTGTGTGTGTGTGTGTGTGTGTGTGTGTGTGTGTGTGTGTGTGTGTGTGTGTGTGTGTGTGTGTGTGTGTGTGTGTGTGTGTGTGTGTGTGTGTGTATTTGGGCTGAGGAATCCATCTCACATGTTTTTACGTGTTTGCTCACAGCAGTTGGGTCAATGTGAATAGAAGACTGTTGATGGATAGAAGACTGATCAGCTCTCAGGAGACAGACATTGTGTGTGTGTGTGTGTGTGTGTGTGTGTGTGTGTGTGTGTGTGTGTGTGTGCTGATCAGATCTGTGATGTGATAAGGGTGATACTAGAAAATGTTAGGGCTGACCTTTTGTTTATTCCACTCGCAGCCCACTGATCCACCAGACTGCTCTGTAATAAGATAAATTCCCACATCTGCTGACATGTTTATTGTAGGATTTAGCTCTGTACACAGTTGCATATCATTTTTTTTCTTTTACAGAGAAAACAGAAGAGCAATTGTAACATCACAGCATGATTACATATTTTTTTAGTTTTTGCAGCACAGGTGGACCCAATATGGGAGTCTTTGGGGGGGCCTAGCCTTCTAAATATAATTGAGGATGCAGTCCTCCTCGCTGCACATATTTATTTCGGATTTTTTTTTGGCTTATTTTAGTGTAATCGATTTCGATCACTACTTGCGTTATGATAATGTGTAACATTTGACACTTTTGTTAAACTTAACTAAACAGGTTTATTGCTTAAAGCAAAGCACTGTAGGGTATTGCATAATTCAAGAGAAAATAAACCTTACCAAAATGTCATAGTCTAATTAATACAAATTGAATATTTCCCCTCAGCATTGTGTATGAGTAGAACAATTTCAGTTTTTTTAGGCCATGGATGTCATGTTAAGCCTATAGATTTCACACTTAATTTGGGTCACATTTTGATAAAGCTGGGGTGAAATGTAGGTCCCCATGCAAACCTTATCAACTGAAGAACCATTGAGGGAGTGTACATTATCCTTATCACGTCTCTCATCTCGCTGACATGCAGCGGGTGTTTCGAGGAGCTTGGCTCGTCATATAAAGGCTTCAGTCTTGAGGTTAGTTATTAAAACCAACGGGGAACATTCCTCTTTCACAGTCTTCTCTTTCTCTCTATTTTCTTCCCTGCCAACACACACATCTACCCACCATCTCTTGCAGCATTACCTTTCCTGTATTTTCTACTTTCTTGTGTTCGGCCCTTCTTCATTTTAGCTTTTCTTTTTTTTCAAGCAAAGGCATATGTACTGTATTGGACTTATGGCAGGATGTGAATGCCATAAACCAAATTCTTACTATGTAAATCTGTCCTTCCCTTTTCCTCATATTTCATGTCCTACTGCTCCGTGGTTTTAAGTCCAGTGGCCACATTCCAGGAAGTGAACTGACTTTCAGTAATCTCAGTTGTTTTTAATTATCCGGGAACCATATTCTTTTAATTGATATGTGGGTTATGCAAACAGTGAGAACATATTTTCCTGTCTGTGAGCAGCTCATTTTGCAGTACACTCTTTGCCAGCAGCTGTGTGGTGTGGCATGTGCTTCCAAAAACAAATGTAGTGTTTGTTTGTGTTCTTGCATTTATTTAAAGTTTATTTGGTTTTTGCGAAAGGAAAATAGGGATTATGCAACTGGACAGGCTTCATTGTTGGATGATGATTTTCTTTCCATCGCCACTGCCCCTTTATTTGACTTATTTTGAATGTTAAACAATGGAGTAGTGTAACATAAAAGTCGCAATGAGTGTATTTAAAAATAGAAATGATCAAACAAACGAAAGCCATCCAGGGTATTTTGTGAAAAATCTATAAACGTGTATTCCAACATAAGATAAGATCCTAGCTCATAAAACTTTTCCACCATTACACAGTTATCTTTGTTATTTATTGGAAAGGCTTGAGTGTGAAGCAGTACAGAGTATGGGACATCAATGGGATTTGACAGTATATGATAATCATGGGTCAAACACATGATATGACCGCCACACTATATGTGCTTTAATCCACAAAGCCTTCACTTGCTCTGCTGTTTATTAGAGCCTCTGTGCTTCCAGCGGTGGCAGCCTTCAGTACTGGATGCTGGGGCACCTTGATGGATATGGTATGTTATTGGGGGAGACACAGGGTGTTACACCCCTACCCCCCCCCCCCCCCCCCTCCCGCCTCTGAATGTGTGTATGTGTGTGCCTTGAGTTCTTCCTGCAATAGTTCATTCTCAATTTTGTAAAATGGAGCCATTTGGTTTCTCTCCATCAGTTTTCAAGTTAGGATAATTTGTTGTATACATTTATTTAGCCTTCTTTATTTCTTTCAGTCACCAACATGTTTATATTTCCCTCTTCTGTTGTCTTCACTTGTCTCGAAATGTATTGGATCATAGTTTATAAGTTGTTAATAATCAGTGTATGAATAACCCCAAAGTAAGTAACTGGATTTGATAACACTGTGGCCTTTAAATAACAGAATGAATGCTTGTCTATTGAGCTCTGAAAGAACTTGACACCTGCTGAGAAGTTACCTAGACCTCTGAGGCCATCTGGTATAGTCTCGTTGCTCTTTTTATTGTCAGTTCCAGTCTTTGAAGCTGTCTGTTGTTCTTTAGCTGCTGTATTGAACCTTCCCGAGGATGGCTCAGACACTCTCGTTCACACACAATCACTTCTCTTAAAGGCAGAATCAAAAGCCAATTGTTAAGCGTACATTTGTCTTTTTTATTCAAAGCAGTGCATGAAACACCACGCTACGCCTTGTTACCAGCATGATGGATTACCATCTGGTGTACCCACAATGCAATATGCCTTTGGCGATAAATCTGATGCCCTATTGGTTGCATTGACATTCATTCTGATTAATCACGCTGCTGAGATGTAGCCATGGCCGCTGTTTGGCTGCTTACACAGCTTTTTATTCTATAAAGGAATACATTATTTTTGATCAAAGCCAGCCACGAGTGTATTTGGAGGTTGCGGGTTTGGTTAGGAGTGCTGTATGTTTGCAGATGTTTAGTTCGTGGGTGAACGCCTGTCATGATGTGTGCTGAACTCAAAGAGTAGTTTCAATCTTGTTTTAAGTACATTTACTGTATGTTGTCTTCCCAACTCTGTGGAAATGGTACATGCTAACTTCTTTAAATATACATATAACACATTTTATAGAAAAGATACATAAACCTCTAGTGACAGTGTGATGGATGTAATATTATAAGATGTTTCTCGAGGGACACAAGGTTAAGTGAGTAGCTGTTTTTCTGAGAGTAAATGAACCAAAAAGGACCACCCATAGTCTTTTAATAAACAAACACTCAGCTACTCATATGGGACCATGCAAAGGATTTTTTTCTTTTGGCACAGATGTACATACACATATATATCCACTGTGCCTTGATTAAGACTAGCATACACATTCTGATAAGAGAGGCATGCGTAATATCTGTTCACACTTACACGATATAAACACACCTTCATATACTCAAACATACAATCCCATATAAACACTTTGTTCAATATTTGTCAATCAGCTGACTCATAGCTACGGCTTGGTTCACCTACCATTGGCGGACTGTGCACACTGTTGCAGCATGACCCTACATGCACACACATGCACATTTGGGTTGCAGTGTTTTTTAACTGCAGAGCTTTCAACCATCACTAACATTTTAAAACAACAAGCTGTGTCAAAGATGGGTCATGATTGGCCAGTAGCGTCATTGCAACACAGAACAAAAAACCTCAGTTTCATATAAGCAAACCTGCATGCTTAGCGTCTGTGTAAGAGTTCTTATGTCTCATGAACTTGAAAAAGGATTTAACTAATGACTGTTGGATGAATTTGGCAATTATCTTCTCATTTGATCCCCTGTAAACCTTCAAAATATAATGAAGAATTTCAATTTTTATTAATCTGAGCCGTCGACTTCTTCCAATTAATAATTTGGTTCAAAACTTATTCCAAAAACACTTAGTTTACCATAAACATGGTGGAGAAAAACATTAGTTATTCATGTATAAACCCACTAATCAGTGCAGTTATATTGGTTGTACTTGTCCAAAGCTGTCTTTAAGAAAAAACACACACTGTTCACTATTTACCCTGTAAAAACTACTGTATATAGAAGAAGTTCCTCACACACACAGACACAATGTATTTAACCCCATCGTCAGAAATGTGCCTGATTGACTTCTCTACATACAGCACTTCATTTGTAAACTGAAATGGTTCATAAACTGTACACTCCCATTAGTCTGACATTGATTCTGCTCCTTACTCCATGATTGATTGTTTTGCTTTAGTTTCTCTGTCTCCCCGTTTCTAGGACTATAGGTCTGTGTTTTTAGCAGTTCAAGAGTTGCCGTCATATCACGCTGAGGCGCAAACAAACACAATTCAGCAACATGTGGACTGCACATGAATGTCAAGTCATGATACCTTATTATGTTTCTTCTTGCCTTCAAATCTCCCTCTTTCTCACATCTCACCCACTTGCCCTCTTCTTCATCTTTGTTCCAGGGCCCTTTGAGAGTGTTTTTCAAAACAGCCGTTATTGACATTGACGCCCTAATCAAATGCAGGCATCTCTGGCTAACTGAAACCATAAAGAGAGGGGAGGGGGGCGAGAAAAAGACGAGAGGCTTGGCTCCAACATTAAAAGGCATAAAACAAATTTCAACACAAGCAGGTCAAGTGTATTCCAAATCTGTCACTGTTTTCAATTGTAGAGGCATCATTTGTGCTTTAGAATGGAGTTATGTTTCCATTATGCTGAACATACGTTGAGTCGCGCAAGGAGAAACATCACAAAGTATCACAGTGAGAAACGTTATAACACTGAACAATATATTGTTTATTGCATGCTTTCACAAACCGTTAAATGTTTCATAGAATCAAAACAGAAATATTACATGTACTCTTGTAATTAGTTCAAAAGCTTTGGAAGAAATACCACTTATAGCAGCATTGGACATGTTGCACCAGTGTTATTTAAACTCATCTGAAGTGTACAATACATATTTTCCTTGGTTAGATGTACCCTCTATGTGTTGCTAGTTTTTCCTTTTTTTATAAATGGTGATACTGGCAATAAATGGCCATAATAAAAAAAGAGAGAAAATAAATGATGGTCAAATGTATTCAAGCCAGTGGCTAATAAAGCTTTCAAACAGGAGCAAATGTCTCTCGGGTTAGACAGCCATTTAGAGATGGCTTGGATGGGAAACACTTCTCGTTGTTGGAGAAAATGGAAAGAGACACGCCAAAACATACATACAATATATGTTTTAGCTTTTTCTTCCTACTGTGTTGGCATCAATGTGCAATTTATGCCTCACGACAGCATTGCTGAGGACCTAAAAAAAGAAAAATGAGTCTGGACGCTGTGAAGAAGCTCAGTGTTGACACATTTCTCAGAGGGTGGTAGACACACCAACTGCAGATTCTATGTAAGCTTGCTCTGTTTGGTTTTGCATCGTCTCACAGTTTATTGACATTGCTGTGCATGTCTTATACAGCACAGTCTGCCCCTACGCACACTTTCACACGTCTGTTTTTGTTGGACCGTGGAGTCTGAGACCTGCAGTGTGTCACTGTGACCGCAGGGAGAGAGAGACCAGGTGCATTGTGTCCCTGTATGTTTGTGTGGGAGAGGGAGAGATAGGCCTGACCTTGTGTGTGTGATTTCCAATACAGACCGATCATTATTTCACTCGCTCATTTGCCAGAGTTGTAGAGAAAAACACCAGCGTCAATTAACCATCAGACTATTCTGTTTTATGTCCCTCTCAGCTGAAGTCGAACACACATTTGCTTCCTGTCCTGCAGGAAATTAGTCTGTGAAAAGGAGTGTGTTTTTATTCAGATTCATCAGATTGAGTAAGATGGAAAATAACTGATGGGAGAGAGGAATGTGATACAGGTCATAGGATAGATTTGAAATCATCATAGCATGAACAAATATGGAGCATTTTACTCTGCTCAACGTTAACAAAGCCTCAACCTTTACAGGGGAATGCAGCCTCACTCACATAAACCGTACATGACCACATTTACAAGCCACTTCAAAATGGTTCACATTCTCCGTGAATTAGACGTTGTGCTTTTAACAAGCAGTTTTTCTTTTTGGTTAAGACAGCTTTGAGATTATCAATGCTAAATTAAGCGAGTATGCTTTGCAAACCGCGTGGACACAAATTCCACTTAAATACAAAACTGTGATTAAAAAACACAACCCATCGTCCCAATATGCACTTTTACTCACCAGGCCTGGGTAAAGGGAGTAATGAGTGTTGTAGCTCTACTTCTAAATGACAGGGTGTTAGCGCAGGACGACAGCCGGCCGTTTGATAGATGGGATGTTAATGAGAGGAGAGCAGGACTATCGCTGGGGAATGAACCTCTAATACCATGCTCATGTGAGACCAGAGCTTCAGGAGGCCTTTCCTGCTTATGGGAACTACCGTGGAACACACTTTACACAGCATAATCTGTATGGACTACATTTACAAAATGTCCAGGGCTTTTTTTTGTCACCCAAAGTACACTGTTAGGCAGTATCCAATTATTTACCGTGTATAGTAATCCATTATTAAACATACAGTAATAATCAAAAGTGAAGAGATTCATAGATACTGTACATCTTGTTCAATAAGGCATGCATTGATATATTTACACAATATCCCTATTATTTATTATATATTTAAATTGTATCCATTGAGGGACCTTTGTTGCATGTTATCCTCTCCATCTCTCCTCGTTTTTGTCTTCTCTCTTCTGTGAGCCAAGGATAAAAGCTGATTTTTTTGTATCAGATACTTAACTTGCACATCTGCAAGTTAACAGTGTATGCTAAGAGATAGAAGAATCCTAGCCAGAAAACGCTAGAAATATCTGACCTTGAATCTTGAAATACTGGCCCACATTTGGTAATATGAAAAAGAGTAAGTGCCTCAACAGACTTCCTCTGTCTTTTATAATCTTTCTTTTTAAAAGCATGAAGACAGGGGATTGTAATAAATGTTGTTTTTTAAAAACTATGGTCTAGAGAGCCAAACTTGAGCACAGTCCTACCTGCTTACGATCTCTTTCCTTGCGTGACAAGTACAAAAATATGCTTTCATGGTTCTGGATGGAAAGCAAGAGAGTGTTTCCTCTTGGTCTCAGGCTGAAGAAAATGTAGCAGCCCATATATTAAAGGATAAAAACTGTTTTTGCATGGTGAGAATCTGGCATCCACTCAACAGTACTAACCGCAGTTTGATAGAACTGCTTATTTTTGCTTTCTAAGGACTTGTTTTCACCTTTGTTGTGGTTTTTGGAGATACAACCTAATAATACGATTATGTTTTGAGTCTGATTTCAGTTTCTGAAGAATTGCAGTCTTATGAGTCACAGTTTGTCCATCATCTCACCACCACACCACCAATACAAATCCTAACTTTCTGTTCCAGCCGTGGAGATCTTCTGCTTCTCTTCACTGGATACATACAAGTTATTTCTTACCTCTTGTACCATTACCATATATCTCAACCCTCAGCTTTCATGTAAACATAAAGGCCCTCCCCTTATTAAAAAATAACATTGGCAACAGATTTCTCGAACAACTTCCTCTCATTACATGAACATAAAATGTAGAGCCGTGATCAGTTTTTGTGTTCTTCTCCGTGCAATGGAAAAAAAGTCTCAGAGGTCTTTATAGGTCCTAATTTTTATGGGAGATGTTCTGTTGAACGTATCAGAAAAAGCCTGTGGGAGCACGGGATAGTCGTGTGTTTTTATGGCATTTGTGATGGCTGCGCTGACAGGGTGTCATGTGTCTTCCCACCACCTGGTTGTTGGTCACTAACATTTTTCTTGTCCAACAGAATCTCCGTAGCCACTTCCTGACAGTACAAATGTGTATTAAAAGCCAATCTATGTTGTAGGTTACACACTAACACGCACGTTGGAAAAAACAGGATTCAACATATTGCAGCAATGGTTGTGTGTATTGATCGATCATTCCTGAAATAATTCATGAAAAGATATAGTGTGGAGCAGTGCAAAAAGAGAAAGTTGAAACATGTGCTTTGGTTTGTTTTTTAAGTAGTTCATGATGAGCTGTGTCAATATTAGAGCCCATTATTGAAGCAAATATTGTGTAAAGGTCGTAGAAGTAAAACACAAACCTCAGCCATTGCATAGATCAAGAGTGGCGTTTTACCTGCCTGCTGACACCCCCTGTGATAGATTAAAGGAACAGGACAAACCTACATTGACAGACAGCTAAAGTAGGGGCTAGGCAAATGGAGGATATTTGTCTTCTCATTTTGTGGCCTGAACCTTGTATTTGCATGTCATTACTGACCGTACACTTCACAAAGTGTTCATTCATGCAGGCTGTCCCTCTCTGCGCTGCACTGTTACTTCCCTACACCGCTACCTTCCTTTAAGCCCCGTCTGTGAAAACCACCATGCCCAAAGGCAATTACCTTTTTAACATGTCCGCTTGTTTTTCTATGGGAATGACAGTTCCCCTGACTTAAATCACTCGAGACATGTTATTGAATTGGATTGTTTTAAAATCGAAAAGACTACTTTTAATTGCCAATGTCACGATAAGCATCCGAGTTGACAGATTTAGTTATTTATGCCCTGTTTTTTTTTGTTTAACCTTTTTTGTTTAACCTGTTAAGCCCACAGGTTGAACAGGTGCTTTTTTTCACGAAACTGTGTCTCAGGGTTTCTTAACATTTTCTTCTTAACCTATTAATGTGTCATACCCACTTAACGGGAAGAAACTCAGCTAACTGACGATACGAACAATTTTTACAAAAAACAAAACACAAGTCTCACAAGAAGCGTCTAAATGAGCCCTGAGCGAAAAAACGCTAACGCACTTAGCACATAACTCACGGTATAAATACTTATACTTATCGGATCTGCACAAACAAGATATTAGCTAGCAAGCTGAGATTCCACAGATTCTAGGGGTATAAGTATCAAAGAGTGATCAAATCTCGCGGCAGGGGAAGCAAACCCAGACATCACACAACTTAGCTTTACGGAGCAAAATCGGGAAATATGTCTTACCTTTTGATGTTTCTGATTAAAAGTTGTGTTCAATGGCATTAAAACAATAAAAACGCTGCTGAAGGTTAATCCAATGTGTCTGTGTCACTTTGAAATGATTACTGATAATCCATCATCATATTTATGTCAATAACGGAGATTTCATATTAGCTACTACGAGAGTGAGTGTATGACAGCTTCCGGTTTTGGGCATTCTGGCTACACATCTCTCATTCACCAATGGGTAATGTTTAGATGGATTTTTAGAAACTTCCCCTCGATTGTATTGGCTCTAACGGTTCAAAAGAGGTGTCAATCATCAAAATCGACCGAGGGGGGCCAGAGATATGGAAAATGCACCCAAATGACCCCAGAAGTGTTTTCTTTTTTCTAAACCTCTCTAAAAAGGTCAAATGTCACTTGTTTTGCATCAATCTTGATACAGGGTACTTATTATATGTTATAGTTTGGATTCTTAAAGCTTTTAGTCTCCGATCCCATCATTCAAGGGTGGTTTTCACTTTTAGCAATGTTTTTTTTTTTTGGACGGACGCTATAATTTAAAATGTTTTACTATGTTCAATCTGAATTGACTTTAAAATAAAAAAATATTCTATATTGATTCTGACTTTTCTACATCCAACTCACAGGTTTATCATTGCTTTGAGAAAAAAGATTATTAATTGACCCCTTTTAGAAGTGAAGTTATGGTCATTTGTTCTGGGAATGTCATTTTTGAGCCTGAGACCTGAAAAACAGGCTCAGGGGTTAACAGGTTAACTGCTTAGCCAGCCCCCTGTCTCATGATCTCAATCTATGCATCAATTTGTCCTTCCCATAAACAAGTTTCCTTCTCTTTTATTCACTAATTTTATGTCCTTCTTTGACTCCCGTCTCTCATCTCTCTTCTTCCTGCTGTTATGGTGCATGTGACAGCTGTCATTAATGAGTCTAAATCTGGCAGCGGGGCCTTCTCAGCAACTGGCTGTTAGCCGGCAGCGTAAAAGTAAGAGTATCTAGTTAGCATGTCAAATTCAAAGTGCTGAAAACAGGATGGCTTACAAATAGGGCCCTATATGAAACTCAACCCACTTCATACAAATACAAATAGGCTGAACACACACACATGCATATCGAGTGGTCGACAGCACTCGAGGGTTGAGTTTGTTTGTGGGTCGGTGAAAAGAGGGTGTGAAATGTGTGTGTGTGTGTGTGTGTGTGTGGGTGTGTTTGTGCTCAGGCTTGCATGCTGACTTGCATCATGTGTGACCCACATTATTCACTGGTTGGCTCATTCAGACACATTGCCATTAAGCAGAGTTAGGGTTAGCACACATGCATTGCTCCAGGATATTTATCATGAACACGGGACACACTAGGATCTGAAGAACTATCCGAGTATATTAAGATACCGGTGGGTTGTAATGTATTTGGCATCTGCTTTCATAGTTGCGTGGCATGTGCTGTGGGCCCACCCATGGGAAGCCAGACACACTCCGGGATATTATGAAGTCTCAATATACGAAGTCAGAAGCTGTGGTCATTATCCCGTTACATTGACTATTTCTCTGCTTGAATGGTACAAGGAGAGGTATGTCTGCATTTTGTCAGCGGTAATGAGGCAGGTGAGCCCTGAGGAAAGAAATATGGGAATAGAAGCCTGCTTGTTCAGCATGACGTCAGCGAGTTAGCGTGGTCTCTGGGTGTTGAATGATGAGAGAAGAAGAAATAAAGGAGAAAAAATTGCCTTGGATTTCATGTAGTGTTTATTTTAAAGTTAATTGTTCAATTTTTACTCAGATGAGTTAACATTCTATTCCTTGATATTGAAAGTGGAAGACTTTCAAAAGTGGGGTTTATACTACAATATCAATGTTGACCAGATTGGGGATTTAAAAGTGTTGAATCTGATAATCGAAGCTGTACAGATTAAAATCTCTTAATTTTCATTATATATATACATTTGGCTTTCACAATAATAATAACTTAATATTTGAAAAGTAAAATAAATAAAATTACAAATGAAATAGATGCTGCTTGGATACAAAGTTTCACAACACAAGACCTCACATGAAACGGGACAAAGAACACAATGAAATACAATAACATCCAGCACATACTTCCGAAGTATAAATAATGCATGCAGTTTGTCAGTCTTTCCCTTATTTATGTATTTCATATCATCAATACCTCTTAAGCTGCTTGCCCCTCATGAGCGTTCAGTCAGCCACCACAGCACTCAATTAGAGTTCTCAACAAGCCAGCCTGAGCTGATGCCTGCCAATTAGAGAGCCTCATACATACACAGCTGCACACATGAAGCATTCCACAGGCAGGTGGCAGGAGGAGGACTGTGCGACGTGCTGCGTCTCGGCCAAGGCCAGCTGGGGCGAGTAAGGGGTTAACTGGGTGGGTGTGTTGAGGATCAGTTTAAAGCAGCGACAGTGTCTTGCTCAACGGCTACAGAGTTTCAAGCTTTGTGTCAATGTCAGCTCCTTTTTAAATCTGCCCCCATGCACATTCTAAGTAGCCGTTTGAGACCCCACTGTGTTATATACCAGGCTAAAATAGGCACACACTACGTTTGTATGCTGTGTGAGGTTGCTGGGGTATTTTCACAGTAACCTTTAGTATAATCCCAAACCAAACTTGTGGTTTGCCGGAAAGGCTCATCTAACCAAAGTGATCCTTGTAAAGCAGCCACCTGTAAGCCTTTAATGCATTTTCTTCCTTAAGTTGGCTCACTTGTGTTGCGTTTGCCGTTTTGAATTATAGTAATACAACTTGAAAGATATAAGCTGCTGTTTGATTGCTTAGTTGAACTGCTGGTTAAGAGGCTTTGCAAGTGGCACCACTGCAGGTAGAAATAACTGCAGGTATGACCACTAATGGCAGAAAAGACGACGAGTTGCAGCAAGCGTGACAACAATCACATCTGAAAAGTGATTTATTCAAAAAGAACATCAAAACAAAACGATAGTTATGGCTGTAACTACGGTTCTATGAGTCCCGGATGACCGCCAGAGGCGGTGCTTTAGCACTGGATACTCTGGCGGTCAGTAGGGACGAAATAGAACACATAGTTGCAAACTTACTCAGGGTGTTAATGGAAGAGTTTGAAATCAGACAGTGGAAGAAGTACTCAGATCTTGTACTTGAGTAAAAGTACCAGAGTGTAGGAATACTAGTCAAAGTCCTGCATTCAAAAATGTTACTCAAGTAAAATTAGAAAAGTATTATCAAAATATAGTTAAAGTGCCACAAGTAAAAGTAGTCATTGTGCAGATTGGTCCATTTCAGAATAATATATATGATGTGTTTTATAATGATTGATCATTAAAGTGTTCTCAAAGCTGGTAAAGGTGCAGCTAGTTTGAATGACTTTGTATACTGCAGGGTAGCTGGTGGATTTACTCCAGGTGGAACTAAAGTCTGATTTAACACTTGATTATATTTCACATCATTAATCCAGATCTGTAAAGTAACTAAAGGTATTCAATACATGTAGTGGAGGAAAAGTACACCATTAACCTCTGAACTGTAGTGGAGTAGAAGTACAAAGTAGCATCAAAGTCAAGTAAAGTACACATATCTCAAAATGGTACTTAAGTACAGTACTTGAATAAGTGTACTTAGTAACTTCCCACATCTGAAATCAGATATGACTTCAAGTCATGTGATAATTTCTTAGTATTTGATCCTTCCACTTGGCCTCAGGAAATGCAAGGACTTCACAGTTTTGCCAACAAGTTTTGGAGAAAGCAAATCGGAGGCTTAAAAAGAGACAGGGAGGTGCATCTTCATCATCTTCATCATCTAGCATGCAAGAAGTGTAAATAGAGGACAGTGAAGGAGACACTGGAGGACCACGCTTCGTGTGGAGTGAGTACCAAACGCTGTCTCCTGGTACTCATCGGAGTAACTCACTAAAAAAAGTTATGTGCACCCCTGGTTATAATAGACAATGTCCGACATTTTACAAGCTTCTCAGTCAGAATGACGGAAAACAACACATTTTGATTCAACCACTGGTCGGAGTTGGACTACCATCGTATAAAGACTTATCAGAAATGTGTCTGACAGATAAATCTAGCTTGCTGTATTATCTGATAGCGTCAACTTTTTCAATACTTTGTACTTATTACATTGCTGGAAATTCAATTCTTCCTGTTAAAAAATGTCTTTAATTGAGGTGCAGCCCAACACTTTTTCCAAGTCTTTATCTTTGAAACCTATACTTTGGGTGGACATGGTGAATCATAAATGTTCATTAAAGCTGTGGAATCGTGTAATATTGGCAGGGAGATGAATTGCAATGTAATACTGAAAGGCGTCATTGCTTAGTTGAACCAAAAATCACAACGGAGAGAAGCCAAGGTTTAACATTAAGCCAAATTCAAAGAGAGATGTCTGGAAAAATAGACAGTAATTGCGCAAAGAAAAGAAGCCCAGGAGACACACACATACACACACACACACACACACACACACACACACACACACACACACACACACACACACACACACACACACACACACACACACACACACACACCCACACCCACATATGCACATTATAGTACACCAGACATGCACTGTCATCCAAGAACTATCCATGACAGGCAGGCAGGTCTGAGTCAGGTACTCCACGCCTCCTTTGGCATCTTTTTACCTGCTTATCTTGATGTGATGTCAAATCACCATTCATCAACATGAAGTAAAGACGAGCTAGGCTGAACGCAGCCCACACATCATCTGCAGGGCGGAGGGAAATGGGGTGGATTATGGGTAATCAGAGTGGGCCTCAAGACAGAGAGTTGAGGATGAGCGGGAAAGGAATGCAGGAGGGAGGCATGAAAGGGAAAAGAGAGGGAGAAAGGGCTGTCAGGGATAATGGAGTAGCAGAATTTATCAGCCTCTGGATCTACATATGCGAAGGAGTGGCAGAGAGGGAGGGAGGAAAAGACGGAGAGATGGGTTTAGGGAGAGAGGGAGGTCACCTAATGGGTGAGTGAGCAAGGCAACACACGGGTCAGGGTTCATCCAAGTTAGGTTTTTCTCAGCATCAAAAGCAAAAAAAAAAACTTTGTGTTCACATTTTAGTTATTCAGCCTCTCCTGTTTTCATCCAAAGATGGGCTTGTTTTATAAAAATTGCTTGTCAAAATCCAGCATTAATGTGATACAGTAAAAGATAAGCTGCATTGTTTTTTCATTTGAGAAGGACAAGTGAATACTCGCCATTTTAGCTATTCTATCATCTGCATGCAGTTGAAAGCTACTATCAATTTGATTTTCATATTTTGATAATGGAACATTCTTTCTGGATTTCCTCAAGCCAAGCAGTAAGGGTATGACGATAATTCTTTATATTAACCTTTTTTTTAAATTTCTGTCTTGAGACATCTTCACCCCACCTGGAAGCGTTCAATCATGAGGGAAATAAAAGAAGCACTAATGGTTATGGCATTGCAAACAATAGGAATAAGTGCAGACATGTACAGTGGGAGACGGGGTGAATGGATGCAGACTGATGAGACGATGATAGATCCAGTGGTTTTGGAAAAGAGAGACAGACGCACTGAAAACAACGAAGGGATGTGGATGAGTGAACCAGCGAGCGGAGAAGGAAGTTAGGGAGTGTGTCAGGTTGTGTTTTCCCAGACCTCTAGATGTGCCCTCTGTTTGACCCTGTTTTATGGCTCTTTTACAGCCTTTGCATTCTGTAGCTGTCCAGATTCCCTTCTCCAGGGCTCTGCTCCCCCCATCACCTGCAGCCCCAAAGCCTCAGGCAGGGTCAGCTGGCCTTTAACACTGTTGTCCCTAACATACCCCCCCCCTCCTGATTCCCCTCTAATTCACACCAGATCAAATATGAGCCTGTTTCTCCATTGTTTTATTAAACAAGCATCTCTTTTGACAAAATTGTCACACACTCATTAAGGCTTTCATCCATTAAACGTGTGTGAAAAGCAACTATGTATATTTATCCAAGAACTGTAATGTGAGGTAAATATTGTACTTTTTTACCTCTTCAATTATTTGGGAGCAATATAAAGTCTTTGCAGATTCAAAAGAAATGATAATCTGCATAAAACTATGCAATATTACAGTTTTTGAAACGCGTTAGAATAGCAATTACTAGAAAAATCTACCCTTAAGTTGCATAAAATGCGGAAAGTGAAAGGCATCACATCCTATATCCAGCTGTATTAAAGTATAACACTCACAAAGTTATGCATGGATAACTTATGTATATGGGGTGATTATACTTTTACTACAGTAAAAATTGTAATGCAATACTTTAATGTTCCGTTTTGTTCTGAACAATTTTATCTACAATTACAGTTACTATAAGTATTTGGATTTGTATGATTTTGCTGCATTTTGGGAAAATGTGTCAGTAACAGAGTCAGTATCTATGGGAAATATTCTCTTTTCCCTACCATAAGCCAGGTTGAGCAGAGTTCGCGTTAACCGAATATTTTCCGATTTTTTTTAACAATGACGGAAAAATCTGCAAACATCCCCCCGTTGACAGCTCTCTCTCCCGGCAGAGTTGTGTACAGGCCGACAGGTAATAATGGATTTTGACGGAAATTGTACGATACTGTCCAGCGAAAAAGTCTAGCGCAACCTCTAAGGTTGAGTATACTATAGTTCTCCCCAGTCTTTACTCTGCAGTTACTCACTACTTTATGAGCTTTTTCCTATAATAAAAAGTCCTCCACTCGCAGTTATACTGAGCGGACCTGGATCTGGAACAGTGGATGAACAAACCTCTGAGTTTTCTTTCAAATGTCTTAAGGCTCATATATTGATAAATCTAGGTGCACAAAAGCCTAATTTGATCCAGCACAGACCAATGGACGTGTGTGTGTGTGTGTGTGTGTGTGTGTGTGTGTGTGTGTGTGTGTGTGTGTGTGTGTGTGTGTGTGTGTGTGTGTGTGTGTGTGTGTGTGTGTGTGTGTGTGTGTGTGTGTGTGTGTGTGTGTGTGTGTGTGTGTGTGTGTGTGTGTGTGTGTGTGTGTGTGTGTGTGTGTGTGTGTGTGTGTGTGTGTGTGTGTGTGTGTGTGTGTGTGTGTGTGTGTGTGTGTGTGTGTGTGTGTGTGTGTGTGTGTGTGTGTGTGTGTGGTGTGTGTGTGTGTGTGTGTGTGTGTGTGTGTGTGTGTGTGTGTGTGTGTGTGTGTGTGTGTGTGTGTGTGTGTGTGTGTTTCTTTCTTTCTTTCTTTCTTTCTTACAAAAGGCTCCACTCATATTTATCTGCCATTTTTCAGACTGTACGGAGAATTCCCACTGCTCCCCTCTAACTTATAGCTCCACTCATTTTGGCCTCACAGTCTGCTACGGTCACTGATCCAGGAACAGTTGCACTCCCAGGGGAGGATTACCAAAGCACAGTTGCCTAAAACATACTCATTTCATCTCGTACAATGTTTAAAACATGGTCCAGATATAGTAGCGCTTTCTCTCAATACAGTAAAAAGGGAAAATCAGGACCAAATAACCTCCTCTGCTCATACTGTATATCATTTCCCCTCGCAAGTCTATAACTTATCCCCAGTGACCTTTGTTGTGCAGTAACACGCGAAGCCAGGCTGCTCTGCTTTCAGTTTTAACAAGGTGAAAAGTGGTGGATAGGAAAAACTCTTTCTCTCTAAAATTAGTTTCTGGAAAGTAGGGAGACCGCATGTAGTAAATTACGCTAACAAGGGGACGCCGTCTTCTTATCCTGCCTTAAATCACAGCCGGCTGTGTGAGTAGACTCTCAGTCCTGCACGGTGAGCTGCATGCTGAATTTCCCCTCCGCAAACAGGAACTCTGGGAGCGAACCAACAAATAAAAACACCTCAGCAGGGAGATAACTCACAGTAAGAGAGGGAGACACACAGTGTAGTGTGTGTTTTGGGGTTTATTCTCAGAGAACTGTTATGCTCGACAAGCACTAGACTGCCCCCCCCCCTCTCATGCCATTAATGCACTCTGATATAAAGGTCAAATGAGAGGAGAAACAGTATAAACATGCACACACCTCATTTAAGGACACCACAGTCACCTATGATTGAAATGTAATAAACATGGTAATGACTCAGAGAGGTTGTGCGTGTGCATGCAACCTTTTGCTACAAGTCAGGGGTATTTGTATACAAAACAATATTCATCAATGCAGATCACACTTATATTTAAAATTTTGCAGGGATGTTACACTTTGATGCAAACATTTAAAGTGATGAAAATAGTGCAGTGGAAGTGAATACACAAGTAAACAGGAGAGGAAAGGATTAAACTTCAAAGGGATGCTGGTGTTTAAGATTTAGGTCTACTTATTACATTAGATTTGTGCAATTGGACTCCTTAGAAGTCTAAAATAAACTCACGCTCCCTGTCCTGCCTCAACCTCTTTTCCACTCTAGTTCCTAATCTCTTGATTCCTTTCTGCCTATCTCTTCTACCCAGTGAACTGCTGCTGACCTCCATGCCATGTCAGTGATGAATGTCCCCCTCCTGTACAACTCCTCATCCCATTCAGAAAAATAAAGTCTTAATGGAGATAGGAATAATATTCTAAGTTTGCTCCATCACTGCTTGGAGATAAAAGGAGATTGAAATGTATAAAATCAGAAAATATGGCAGTCATTTAAAAAACCTCTAACAATGACTGTGACAGCATGAGACATTTAAAGAAAGGAAGTGGAAGGAAATGAGGAAACCATTTAATGTCAAATGGGCATATATTTTCTACAGTAACAGAAAATAGGGGTTTTCATTTATGATCCCCTATTTCATGGTAAGAACCCCAAGGCTATTGAGAAAATAGGCTTTCAGGGCCTTTTAAAGTACTCACATGTGCAAATACACACTTTACAAGTCCCAGTCCTTAGCCTGTTCTAGTCTTGTAGAGCTTTCTTCTTCTCAGTCCATGGTTGAAGTTAAAGAATACCAGACCACCTGTTGGCTAGGCTTCAGACATAGAGACACACAGACCAGATAGCCAATCTGTAGACGTGCACACACACACATAAACACAGACACGCAGATGGAATATCAGTGTGTCCTATAATCCTGTTACTTCTAAACTTGAGATGGGTAAATAGAGATTCCCTGTAAGTTCTGTCTCCAAAGACCAGAAATGATCTGCTGGGAAAAAAGCTTTTACGTTTTGTTCACGACCGGCTTATTAAAAAAGGTGCCCAACAGTTCCCCTATTAGTGTTATTGAGAAACCATTTACTCCCTTTATGATTTTTTAAAACAATATACAAAATTATCTGCGATTTATATTGGCAGCTGTTGCCTATTTTCCCATCCTGCACGTGCCAAAGTGTTCGAGGTAAAGCTCTGTACTTTGTTGTTCCCTTTGGCCGTGCAAAGGTCCTCAGCTCTCGTGAGGGACAGGAGGCCTTTGGCCACTACGGCAGACACCTGAGAGCAGCAAGTCTTTGACAATTTGTTCTTCTGACCCGACTTCACAGGGCCAGAGGACTCTGATCTTTCCCTACGGCCATCTCCCCCCCCCCCTAAACTTCACGTCACTGCTTGTGAAGAAGAGGAGCTTGCTAAGTTTGTGAACAGAGAGACTCAGTAACGCTTCCAGTCCTGAGGCTAATAGACTAACCTTTGAGTGACGTCTCCTGAGGAAGACAACAGAGATTAAGACAAAATAGATAGTGGCCCAATTGAAGTGTGGAAGGCAGAGTCAAGGAAAAGGATACAGGTCACACACAAAGGAATTTATTTGACACATTAAGGAATGATTGAGATCATATCCTTTAGGACACATTTGGATGGGGTTTGGACCTAATACATCATATACATTTGTGTGTTGAAAATGTTTCTCATGTCACAGAATCCACTGAGGATGAATGTGTGCATTCGTTTTTCTGTTCTGCACAGCTAACATACCTGGGGATAGCTAATGTGAGCTATTTTACGAGTTGTAAACTATTTTGTTAAGTGTCCTGTAAGCAAAATGCTCTCTTTTAGGCAGTGATGCATTGTGTATGTCTAGGGCTTTTATTGTGAAAGGGAGAACCAACCTGGAGACTCACCTGTGAATGTGAGGCTTATAGGGAACCAATTAAAAATGCTTATTAGGTAATAATTGTACACTCATAACATTTTGCAATCAACATACTGTAGTTAATAATGATAAAGCAACAATGTTGACTCGACCTCTCATCATGCCATGAGCTGCTTGTGTCTCAGAACAAAGAGATCAACTGTCCTTAAGACACATCTCAATGTGAAGCAATGTCAGTCAGGCCATGATATCCCCAGGTGTACTAGAGTCCAAAAACCACTTAATCAGCTTACAGTCACAAGTGATTTAAATTGAGTATTTGTGCAGCTGCACGACTTGATGTTGACGCAGAAGGTTTTACAGTGCAGAGTGAGTGTAAATGGGTTTTACAGTGTAATGGAGAGGTGAACAAGACTCATTTGCTCTCAGAGGGGGAGAGATGGCTTGTCAAAAAAAATTAATGCACACACACACCTGCACACACTATATCGACATACAGTAGGCACACAAATGACAAATGAGCATTTTACAATGTAGACTCTCACTCACACGTACAACCACACTTGAACAGATCGCATCCACCTCCGTCCTTCACTCCCTCCATCTTTTTGTGTCTGTCACCACCAGAGGATTATACAGCGGGATACCTTACACCGCTGTTGCAAAAAAATGTAGCCTGGAAAAGCTCTACTCTAAGCGAAAACACAACCATTCATCTCCCTCTACTCTCCGTTCCCTCGTCGCTCGCTCACCCTTTCTTTTCCACCTTCTTTTTGTTTCTACACACTTTTTCCCGTCTCGGGTTTTCTCGGAGTGCCGCAGATGGAGCACCGCAGTGGAAAACCCTATCCTTTTGTTTTGTGCTTAACTATTCGGTTACATGGGCATGTGGGAATTTTGAAGTTTAGATTAATGTCTTTTTTACTGTGCTAATTATGCCACTGTCAGGCTGTGGTTTAGACATAATGGAGGGAGTAACAGTGAAAAGGAGCATTGTTGGCGCTCATTGTTAAGATTAAAAAGATACAGAAATGTTCAGTGTTTATTTTGAATATTAAAATAATAGTTAAGGTTGTTAACTTGTTGATAACAACATCCATATTGTGATAATGTGAAAATAAACAGTAATATTAATCAGTCAAAACTTTTTCCTTTTCATCTGTTTCAGTTGTTTATTTAAATATATTTGTTGGCCCATTTGGACCGACTGCTGCATACTCAACAGTGCGTTTAAATATAGTCTACTTCTGGTTTTCCTTTATTCTCTTTTCATTTTCCAAGTTGCTATTTTCTCAAAAGAATGTTGTTTACTGTGTTAACTAAAGTGGAAAACGTGTAGTAACTTTACTGTATCGCTTGCTCGAATTGCAATAATTTACAAATAACAGGTTAGAGTTTAGATAATAACTAGTTAGTTAAAGTACAAAAAAGTACTGTTATTACAAAATGTAATTTTGAATAGTAGGATGTGTGACCACAGACAGCAGAGTTGTTCTTTCAAAGCCTAGAGGAAATGTTTCCTTCCTACACATTAAACATCTGCAAGATCTAAATTCTCCAAACACCGTGCAGAATAACTGGCATACGTTCCTTGCCCAAGGCATCGGAAACGCTTCCAGTTTCCTTATGTTTGGTTATGAGGGCCGTGACATGGTCTTCACCTCCCTCTCACTGAACGCTGCCTATTTAAATCCTGGAGGCGAAGATTGTATTGCCCGCGTAATCTGTGAAATCTGTCTCAGGGTAGTAAATCAAAGGTGTGTGTGTGTGTGTGTGTGTGTGTGTGTGTGTGTGTGTGTGTGTGTTGTGTGTGTGTGTGTGTGTGTGTGTGTGTGGTGTTGTGTGTGTGTGTGTGTGTGTGTGTGTGTGTGGTTGTGTGTGTGTTGTGTGTGTGTGTGTGTGTGTGTGTGGTGTGTGTGTGTGTGTGTGTGGTGTGTGTGTTGTGTGTGTGTGTGTGTAGTGGTGTGTGTGTGTGTGTGTGTGTGTGTGTGTGTGATGTGTGTGTGTGTGTGTGTGTGGTGTGTGTGTGTGTGTGTGTGTGTGTGTGTGTGTGTGTGTGGTGTGTGTGTGTGTGTGTGTGTGTGTGTGTGTGTGTGTGGTGGTGTGTGTGTGTGTGTGTGTGTGTGTGTGTGTGTGTGTGTGTGTGTGTGTGTGTGTGATCATAATCATATCTGACCCTCAGGTGCCATATGAGATGAGAAACAGGCAAGTCTTTGCACATAACCCCTGTCTGGCTTTCATGGAAACATAAACACACACACACACACACACTAACTCTGCGTCATGAAAGATGACCGCATTGTCTTTTGGCTCCTCTCCAACTTTGCCCTCTTTCGTATTTTTTCAGTGTTTATTTACTTTTTGCTGTCTGCTTTTAACATGGTTCGCAACATGCAAGCCGACCGCGCCAACTCTGCTATCCAATATAGCAGAGAAGAACTTCTTCACATCAGAAACTTTGTGGACCCACCGACAGACAATGGAGATCCACCATGGCTACTTGTTGTCCTACCTGAGAGACGCAGGAGGAAGACCAAGCGGGGGACCCGCGCCGGGCTGCTGGTCAGACTGAGAAAACGAGAACCGACCCCCTCTTCCGAGTATTCTTCTGGCTAATGTTCAATCGATTGAAAATAAGCTAGATTAACTCAGAAGTCGGATTGCTTTTCAACAGGACATTAAGAACTGTAACGTGTTCATTCTCACCGAGACTTGGCTCAACCCCGCTATCCCGGACTCCGCCATTGTTCCTGACGGATTCACTATTTTTCGACAGGACCGGACAGTTAACCAAGGGAGGCGGTGTGTGTCTCTTGATAAATAAGAACTGGTGCACAGATGTGAGGATTATTTCTTCGGACTGTTCCGCTCATTTAGAGCACCTCATGATCACATGCCGGGCTTTTCACCTGTCGAGAGAATTTACATCTGTTGTGATCACAGCAGTGTATATTCCGCCGCTCGCCGACAACAAGGCACTCGATCAGCTGTTTGGGATTATCGACAGTACGGAGACTTCACGGCTGGTGGTGGCATTCGTTGTGGCCTGGGACTTTAATACCGCCAGCATGAAGAAACTTCTGCCGAGATACTTTCAACACATTGGCTGCCCGACGCGTGGGGGAAACATTCTGGACCATGTTTATTCCCCATTTCAACATGGATATAAGGCTCTCCCTCGCCCTCCCTTCGGCAAATCAGACCACATCTCACTGCTGCTGCTGCTACTGCAGGCAGAAACTTAAACAGAACAGACCGATAACAAGGACAGTACAGCGATGAAGTGAGGAATCAGATTCAGCACTGCAGGATTGCTTTGCATCTACGGATTGGAGTGTGTTTGAGGACAACAACATCAACACACACACGGACATGGTCATCTGCTACATTGGGGAAAGCATCGGTGACGTGGTACCGAAGGATTCAGTACGAACATTCCCTAATCAAAAGCCCTGGATAAACGGCGAGGTGCGTGGCAAACTGAAAGCGCGCACTATCGTGCACAGAGCTGGAGATTTGGACGATTACAGGAATTCTATGTATGAACTCCGGAGAGCTATCAGCAGTGCAAAGAGACAATACAAAGACAAGGTGGGATCTAACTTCAAAGGCTGTAACACCCGGAACATGTGGGCGGGACTAAGAACAATGACAGACTACAAAGGAGCAGCGGGGGGTGCTGCGGGACTGTCTGCGTGCGCATCTCTCCCAGATGAGCTGAACAGCTTTTTTGCACGATTTGAGAGCAGCCAGGCTGTGGAGGCACAGAGGGACCAGGAGCCAGAGCCCTGCCCTTTTGTTTTAAACAGGGCAGATGTGTGTAAATCCTTTTTAAAAGGGTTAACCCACACAAGGCTCCTGGACCTGATGGCCTCCCTGGCCGTGTTCTCAGGGTGTGTGCAGTTCAGCTGGCAGAGGTGTTCACAGACATCTTCAACAGGCCCCTGCTGCAGTCTGTAGTCCCCACATGTTTGAAACACTCCACCATCGTTGCTGTCCCCAAAAAGACAAAAATCACCAGCCGCAACGACTACCGCCCAGTAGCACTTACCTCCATCATAATGAAGTGCTTTGAGCGGTTAGTTTGCTCATAGAGCAAACATGTCCACAGATGACGCCATAGCCCTCACCATCCACACTGCCCTCTCACTCCTGGACCAGAGGAACACATATGTGAGAATGCTGTTCATTGATTACAGTTCAAGGTCAGAGACCTCGGGCTCAACAGTGCCCTCTGTGACTGGATCCTGAACTTCCTGACGGGCAGACCCCAGGCAGTGCGGGTGGGAAACATCACATCCTCCACCCTGATCCTCAACACTGGAGCCCCTCAAGGCTGCGTGCTCGGCCCTCTCCTCTACTCCCTGTTCACACACGACTGCGTGGCCACACACAGCTCCAGCACCATCGTGAAGCTTGCTGACGACACGACGGTCATCGGCCAGATCACCGACGGCGACGAGATGGCATACAGAAAGGAGGTCAAAAACCTGACATATTGGTGCCAGGTTAGTTGTTATCCTGGCACCAAGATGTCAGGTTTTCGACCTCCTCTCTGTATGCCATCTCAACATCAGCAAAACCAAGGAGCTGATTGCGGATTACAGGAAGCAGCAGAGAGAGGAACACGCCATCAATGGGACTACGGTGGAGAGAGTCAGCAGCTTCAGGTTCCTCGGTGTCCACATCACTGACGACCTGACATGGACTCTTCACACTACTACCACCATCACCAAAAAAGCTCGACAGCGGCTCTCTTCCTCCGCAGGCTGAGGAGGTTCAACTCCAGGATACTCTGCAACTTCTACAGGTGCACCATAGAGAGTATCCTGACTGGCTGCCTCACGGCCTGGTACGGCAGCTGCACCGCCCTCAATCGTAAGGCTTTACAGAGGGTGGTGAAAACTGCACAGAACATCACCAGGACGGAGTTGCCATCCATGGAGGACCTTTACTCCCAGTGGCTCATGAAGAAATCCCGCCGGATTATAAAAGACCCCCATCACCCCAGCCACAAACTGTTCAGTCTCCTGCCGTCTGGCAGGCGTTACCGCAGCATCCGGACTAACACCACCAGACTCAGGGACAGTTTCATCCCACAGGCAATAAGACTGTTAAACACTTGAACAGTTGAAACAACATCCTAATATTCATCTCGCTGCTACTTAAAAATTACTTGAAAATTATTTTAAAATTATGTATCTATTTACCTATATGTCCTATTTCAATAACTTGCATATAGACTCTTATTGCACTATTTCACTTTTTTAATTTTGTATTACTATTTACTATTATAAATATATATTTTTTCAGTTTATCTGTGTTTTGTGTTGCTCTGTTGGAGAAGCCTGTGACACAAGATGTTCATCGGCATAACTACACTGTAGCTATGTTCGTATGACTAAATAAAGAACCTTGAACACATACACATAGCCAAGGATTTTCTTGGTAAATAAAATCATTGTGTTTGCTTATTTTCTTTCTATTTTAGGTTGAAATTGTAAAACTAAAATAAAAAATAAATAGGGATACCCAAATGCTACTTTTTTCTCCTTATTTTGATAACCTTGGCTCAAAACAGAGACCGATGCCTATGAGTTATATTAGTGGTAAGGGTGGATTGTTTGTATCGGGCCGAGTTAATCAAAAACTATTTTGTCATTGGAACACATATTTAAGTGCTTATTGAATATGTCAGAAAGGTGCAGCTTCTAAAATGTCTGAATGGTGACAATATGTATTTTAAAGTTGAAGTTGTCATACTCTAATTAATTAATTGAAAATAATAATTTCTTTAAAAAATAATTAAAAATAGAGGTGCAGCCCAAGTTCTCTGAAGGATCCATCAGTATCCTTTCCCCTCTTTCTGGTTTCTTCGAATTTCTTTAGCTTCAGATTTCTCTCAATTCATCTGACACACACACACACACACACACACACACACACACACACACACACACACACACACACACACACACACACACACACACACACACACACACACACACACACACAACATCTCACACAGAGAGGAATCCCAGGTATGCTGTGCCCATGCAAGCCAGAGAAGAAGAGCGCTGTGTGATTGAAGCTGTCCTGCTGCTCTGGGCTGTGACATGAAGAGCAGATAACAGCACTCTGAGATGAAAACATATTTATCTCTTCTGCTTGTTCTTAGCCTATGTCTCTGTTCCTGCTTTCCTCTTTTCTTCCATTATTATGTCTTCATCAATTTTTAAGTAACAGTTATGATAAGCATTTTGATGGTTGCGCTCATTTGTGTTTTTTCTCTGCTCGCTATAAGTCACATGTGCAGTTGTGTTAGCCTCACAACAACTAACGACATGATTTTTCTTAACATGAAGTCCTTAAAGGAAACAATTGACCTCTACCTCAAACCTGTGAAACAGCCTGACACGAGACAGGCTTTGCAACAGTTAGTGGCCCTTGACTTATACAGTTTACTTTAAAAGGCATATTACAACTGTCCAGTTAAAATCTGAAGAACTCCCCACTCAATCTTTTTCATGTTCATGTCATTCATCAGCATGTTGTGTTACTTTCTCTTTATCCTTCTCCTGACGGCTGCCTCCTCCTTTCACCACTTTTACTTTCCCCTTGAAGCCAACCCACATCCTCCTGTTTCTCCTAAACCCTCAAAGGTTGGCTGAAGAGAGATCCGGCAACGATTAACCTTTAATTAATTGAACGTCATTGCTGCCTTTAAATGCTCTGAGGGCTTGTTTTTCTGCGTACCAGATGCTTGCAGTGGAGAGAAAATGCTTCATTGCCCCATCTGCTAGTTTAAACTTTGGCCGAATGATTCTGTAAGTGGCCCAGGCTTGAACTTGAGGCAGGCTTTAATAGATCTTTACAATATGTGTGCATGCATGCTGTTCTCCTGTAGCTTGTTTAAGTTGCTGGATACTGCTAATGTATTTGTGTTGACGTGGTATTTGGCATCTATCAGCATTTGTTAGTGGGGTCTTATCCTTTTTACTGTTACTGTGACTCCATAGAAGGGCGTTAATTGTATTTTTTAACCATGTGTTCTTTGTGAGGTTTGGCTTTTGGAGAAGTACAATCCACATAAAGATGTTTTGATTTAAAAATAAATAAATATACATTTGAATTCCATTCATCCATATCTTCATATAAAATCAAAAATACACCAAGATAGATAAATGTATCCATATGTCAAGACCCACAAAAACTCAATTTAAGATATAAGTAGATGTTGTTGTTTTTTTATCTCAAAAAAGTAGCTTCCCTTTCAACATGAAACAGTTCCCTGTGGAGAGCTCTTTCGTTCCACTCTAGCTCTTTATTTGTATTCTCTCCCTTCTCTATATTCATCTTACATCTGCCCAGTTACTCTGGATGTGTAATTGTACTATATTAGCTTCATTCACTCCTGCTATAATCGAATGGGCAACTTTGATGGTGGTGGCGGCCACATCATTGATGTACTGGCCACCAGAGGGCCGCAGATTCACTTGGAACACACACACACACACAAATTCCATGTGTTGTATGTAATTATTAACAAATATACTAAGTCTGACATCTTCATTGACATTTTACAATCAAAGGGAACATCCCCAAAAAATGGGAACATCCTCTAATAAGCTCACTAAACAAATATCAGTTCACAGAAATGTTATTTCATTTTTACAAGTGGCATGTTTGTATTGAACAGGTTATTAAACAGTGGAATACAACTATTTTAAACTATTGGAAAGCACAGAAAATGTGTGTGTATTGAGATGAACCATTAGATGACATACACATGAAGTCATGAACACTAACCCAGACATTAGTTGTCTAACTTGAACCTAAAACACTTGTAGCCAGTCTCTGCATTCCCCTTATTGGGAATGTCAACACAGACACCTGTCAGCCCGCACTCTGCTGTTCCTCAGCACCACGCCCCCTCCCTCCCGCTGAAATTATGAATGAAAAGCGTATAACACGGCAGGGTCCGTGACAGTTTGTTTTCATCTGATTTCAAATAAACAAAGTCTTGGTTTTAAGAATATTAAACTTGTTTCGCCAAATTCAGATGATAAAAACAACTTTTAAGATTGTAAAGGCATAATTACAAGAGGCAACTTAACGTCACAGCAGGCATAACAACAGCCGGTGTTTATTGTGAGGGTTTCCCCGGGAAACAAACACAATACACACAAATGCGTCACAGATTATTTCGCGGTATTTGAAATCATCTACGCAGCTCGCGACATAACTAGGAGTCTAGTGGACGGTATCAGTACTACAAGTAAAACAAAAAATGTCTTTTTAATTTTTTTTGATTAATTACGTTGTTTATAAATTAATCTGAGGGCCGCAAAAAGAGGAGGTGGGGGCCGCCATTTGCCCATCCCATATCCTCATGATTCTATCAGAGCATCATTCATTCGTGCAGGACAAAGAGGGTAAATGGGACAAACCGATGAGGTGGAGGAAGCCAAAGCAAATATGTTTGGTCTTCATAAAGAAAGTTAAGATTCACAAGTGCTTTAAAGAACAAAAGTGAATGTTTCGCTGCCTCATAGCATATTTTTCTGGGAGAGTGTTTGTAAAGCTATGGTGTTGTATAATTTCTTTATATCTATATACTGTATTTAAAGTAATGACATGCCCTGCACTAGATGTTAAGCATGTCTTACGGTTGAGGGAGATTACATGTTCTGGACTTCTTCTCCAGCAAAATGTGTGTCTCAAAGCCATGTCTATTCTTATTTTGCAAAATAAGTCCAGGCGTATTCCATGGAAGGACTTAATTTTTTTTCTGGAACAATTAAAGGTGACTGTGGTCTCTTTAATGAGGTGTGTGCGTATATATGTACTGCTTCTCTCATTTGACCTTTAATATATAATGTGTGCATTAATGGAGTAAAAGAGTGGGCAGTCTGGTGCTGTGGAGCGTCATAGTTCTCTGAGAATAAACTCCCAAAAACACACACACACACACACACAAACACACACACAAAACACACTCATATTCCGCTTTCTGGCCATGCCCATCTGTCCAAGGTTGACCTATTAGGAGTGACCTTTCGACGGGCTGGATGCATGGATGCATTGGCCTGTTTTATTAGAAGGTATCAGTGTCACAATCTCACACAAACAGCGCCGCAAGCAGCTATCGAATGTCCAGTTTCATGAAGACTTTGGACCTGGTTGTGTGCTCCTTCTTTAATTCAGCTCCAGCTTGCCTTTATTATGAAGAGCTGTTACCTCACTGCATTCAATAGGCCCTTTGTCTTGTGTGTGTACATGTTCATGTGTGATAGAATGAAACATTGTCATCAATACTGGAGTATTTATGTGACCCCGGAGATAGACACTCTCTTCTTCTAGCTGTCCTAATGATGTGTGATATAAAGCTGATTTATGCTGGTTAAAGAAGTGTGCCCTTTTACCTTGTCTGAATGAGTTTTGACAAGAAATCAATACGTTAGGTAAACTAAAGCATAAAGGAAGTGCAGGGGTAAAGTCTGCAGAGACTCAGAGCTTGTTGCAGATTCTAGAGCTGCAACTATTTTCCAGATTTCATTATTGAAGATCTCCATTATCTGCAGCTATTTTGAGAATCAAAACATTTTTAAACAAGTTATTCTTAAGATGGTTGTATGCACTCGGATGTAAAATTGTGCTACTTTCTTTGGTCTCGCATAATAAATACAATATTAGGGGGTTGATGAAGGGACCTTGGGCTTTTTGTCACAATGTTCTAATGTTTAATAAACCATACGATTCAAAGATAGAATGAGGAAAAAACAGCACATTAGTTTAACAACAAAAGTAGTATTTGGTTACAGCTTTACTCATATTTGTTACTTTCGATTATGTAAAGTCTCTGAATGCTTGGCGACACATTTAGGACAATAATATAGACACTCAACAATTGACTGTTCTGAGACACTCGGTCAGTCTATCTGTGTGGATGTTTGGAATCTGATGAATCATTATATCAGCTTAACTTAATTACATCGGACTTGACATCACAAAAAGTTGGTTTGTAATCTTTGGGTTATGTTCAACATCTGTCTTCTACTGACACCAGTATGTGCTGGTTAAGAAGGACTATTGTTATGTTCCATTATGAATTCCCATCTACCTCCCAGATGTGAAACACCATCTTGTTTTTGCACATTTTTTCTCTCTGGAAAAAAAACTGAAAACTCTGATTGACAATTAATAATAAGTTGTTTTGCCAAGAAAATGATGGAAGAAGTACAAACAGACAGATAATAAAAGGCTGAGTAATTCCTCTTTTTGCATTTGTAGCTATGTGCGTGTTTATATACATTCAGCAAGCAGGGTGAAAATGACAGTCTTTATTTGAAGGCAGCTGGAGACCAAGCTATTAGTACAAAGAGGGTTGTAAAACAAGCAGGAATGTTGCTGCTGGGTCCTGTGAGGTTTTCATCAGGGTGGGAGGTGGAATGACAGCTACAAGGGATACCCTCAAGGAAAACATTGAGGGAACACATTATGATCAGTGGAGGGATAAACAATGGCTCACAATTTTTTTTAAATATGGGGATTAGTCATAACTTGTGAATCCACAACAGACATCCTCAGTTACCCTGTGGGCACAGGTTTGAGTCTTGGATATAGTGAGAACAAAAAAAGGACTGTAATAGCACAGCTTGGAGACGCATGATTGACTTTTAGTTTGTAGAGACAGTGAGGAACAGGATAGGGAAGATAAAAGAGGAATCCAGTGATATCTCATCTGCTTCAATTATCAACAGTAGCAGCCAGTGTTTAGGATAGCCCAACAAGGCAGTAAATAACTGTCTGATGGGTTCTCGTCTGTCAGGCTCCTTGGTTACCAAGAGGTGGCTTGAGAAGTCTAGACATTGTGAAATGAGAGGCATTAATGATAGATTGGCAGATTTTGGAGATTTTAATTATGTGCATTTATTCGGTTCCATCATGCACAAGTCAAATAAAACAATTACATTTGTATGACCAGCATTTTTGGAGGATTGTGTCATTACAGTGGCTGGATTTCCCTGTAGTGCTCACAGTGGGTAAAAAGCACAACAAGCTCAGATCGTGTTAATCAAGCCTGCCAGCACAAACAAACACACACAAAAGAAAAAAGGTGTAGTTGCATGGATTTTCAACCAAAGCATATATAATGCTGTGCCAACGCCATAAAAACTAATGTCTAACTTAATTTAATTCTGTTTATTAGGAGAAAAGTATGTTGACACTGGAAATTTGGGATACAAAAACTGTAATAATCACAGAAACTCATACACACACTTGAACCTCGCACATCCTAATAGTAGACGGACAGCAGAACTTTGCCAAATTAGCCACATGCCAACCAGAACCGCTGCCCCGAGGGGGAGAAGGGAGAGAAGGAGAGAGCATGCGGAGGGCGGAGGTTGAGTGAACTTTCCAGCTGTTACCGTATCATGTTTGACATCAGTGTCTTGTCCTCCACCCACCAAAGAGCCCTGAGAATGACACACACCACCAACAGACACACACACGGGTTTATTGGCCCCAAATTGCCTCTGGGCTTTTTCCCCAAAGTAGTTCTTATCTCATACACACACAAAGGTAGTCATACACACTGCATAAACCTTTTGTTCTTTCTCTTATCTGCTTTAAATACACACTCCACATACATCTATAATGTTTCTCCTTAGAAGCATGAAATTACAGGTTAGTCTCATCGTGAGTCGGCATCTTTCTAAAACTGTCATCAACACACTAAAAAACTATTTTTTTAAGCATCCATCTGAATACATTTGGCCTTCTCTTTTTCTCTCACACACACTTGTAAACATGTCAAATCACCGTGCCAATACCACAACCCCTCCCTTAAATACCACACAACTCGCCATCCCTCTCACACAAAATATACTTACCTTGACACGCCCCCCCCACACACTCGCACATGCAGCTACAAGCATCAGCACACTCGTCTGAGGGATGCCTGCCTATTGTAAAAGCTTGTCCCGTTTGTAGATTATAGCCAGCTTTTGTGAGAAAGTAAATCTTCAGGTACGCCCCCTTTCTGTTTTGTCATTTGTTGTTGTTAACACTAGCTTGTGGGAAGACGTCATGGCCCCTAACACCCCCTTTGCCAAAGTATTAAAAACGACACTTGCTTTTGCACAGTGCTGCTTTTGGATAATTTCTGCTTATGAATGGAGCTGCCCCACCTGTGATCATATTATACCCTGAGCAGGGTCGTGTGCTGCAGTGCATTGTGGGCGCCTGGGGCCTCGCTCCTGACCCGTTCATTCACCCCCTTCCCCGCTCTGCCACAGCAGCTTGTAAAAGTCACTCAGAGTGTGAAAAATAAAGAGAGCCATGCTGATTTTATAACCTTTCTGTTGGGTCTATTTTTTTCATACCCACTTCTGCCTTTCCTCTTCTTTGTTTGGTTTGGTACAATTCCTGTCTTACTCTGTCATGTTTTCTCTGTTTTACTTTCTCCTCTCTCACATCCTTTCACCACCTCTCTACTCTCTCCAGATATAGTTAGCAGTTAAGAGACCTCTCTGTCTCAATTCTCTGATCCCATTTCAACGGGCCATTAAACCGAGATGATTCACAATACAGTACGCAACCTGGGGGAAAACTGACCTTTTGACAAGCTGCTCTAAATGATGTGAAAAGCTCTCATCAAAGAGCTGCACAAAGTTTGATTTCACCCCAGAGATTGAGATTGATATAGACTGCCAACATGTTGGATCATGCCAAGGAAATACAGTCATGAATATGGATATACAATCACCCTCAGATGGCACACACTGTCAACCACCATTCATAAATCACAGTAGGAATGACCAGCCGTTCTCAGTTATTCCTGCTTATTATTTGCAGTTATTCCAGGGCACGGCATTTGCAAAAGGCCTCTGAGGATTATGACAATGTAAGTAACATGCTAAAACCCTGCAATCGGATCTGGCTCCATGCTCCCTAGCTTTGCCAGGCGGTACGTCTGAGCAGACAGATGGAGGGCGATGCCAAATCCGTAAGATAGCGTCATGAAACGCTGTCTTTTCTACGAGCTGTTTGACTCAGATCGGCTACCAGTCTTTTTATAGCAGCTCTACTGGAGCGCCACATTTTCAATCATTACTAACAATCGACAGGAGATCCAGTGTAAAGTTGTCTCTAGTGTACCGGCATTTGAGCTAATGTGTGTTTTTTTACCGCGCATTACAGTTTTAGTCCAGTAGGTGCTGCAGAATCCTGGTTTGATTTATTTCTGTAGTGGTGTTGATAAGAGTGCTGCTCCTTGATCGGTGGGTGTTTCACGTCTTAATTTGGTCCTATGGCCTACCAACTTACCTCCAGAACTTTCGCATGAAAAAAATATGAAACTGACTGTGACTATATTGGCTCCCAGTAAAAGCCAGGATTTTGTCAGCCTGTTAAAGTTTAGTAGACCTCTCTTTATGGGACTGGACTGAGAACCGGGACTGTCGTTGTTGGACGTAACTGCCAGAGTTTGTTGCTGTCACACCTCCTAACATGAGGCAAAATGGAAAATGATGGTGTTTTTACTCACATATAGCAATGAATACAGTATATTGTCTGACAAAACAAAAATAAATACACTTTACACAACCAGACAAATGTCAATTAATTGGAAAACAGCTGCCAGCAACACAAGAAAATATCCAGTACACCAGGCGAGGTTGCAAAAGGGTAGAAAGGTCCTTTGAGCAACATTAACAGCCCAGAATATGCTCTACAGACCCATACTCAAGTGTTTGGACTATTTTAACACCCTAACGACTTGTGTTTGCCCACCACAAATCCATATTACCCAACGTCTTATAGGAAGCCCAAGCATTTTTTAAAGACCTTGTAACATCTGGCAGTGGCAAAGGTACATAAATAGTGAGATCAGTTCTTAGCTTTTAAATGGTCCAGGTCTTCTCGTGTTACTGGATGAAGAGTTATGAGCGGGTGAAGGATTAGGTGTAGATTACAGCAGCACTCATTATGTGTAGTTTCTACTGCTTGCAATATTGTACGTCCAGACAGAGACAACAGTGCTGGATTCATTGATTACTGTCTGTCTTTCTCAGAGTTTTTGGACTTGTCTTGCTATTTTGCCTGTCATGTCTCAGCTTCTTGTTTAGTTGTTACTTGATTTGTTTCCGTCTTGGATTGGACTTGATGAAAGTGGTCTTGAGTACAATCACAGAACACGGTATTAACCCCCACAGTTTTGTATTGTATTTTCAAACGTCTAACTCTTTGTTGAATTGGACTTGGCATACATATCTTGTGGCAAAATAAAATAACATTGAATGTATATTATCCGTAAGATTACAACATAGACAAAGGGAATGAAAATGTAATAGTGATTGTCTGTAAAGGATGAGCAGGTAAAGATAATAGAGGGATGGATATTTTCAGGAAATTCTACATTGCTGCAATACAATTAGTCACTGAGAAACATATTACATTAACATGAGTACTAACGGAGGATTTTAGGATGAAACATAGATGCTTATTGTTAAAAATGTCCATTCCTGTAATAGGAACAATAAAGCTTTGCAGTCAATCACAACAAATTAGATACACACAGGTCAGAAGGATGGTCTATTCTCTTATAATGCTGGATAAACTCCTCAAAGCCAAGTTTGCTTTATTGGCCACACCATTGTTTTGAACTTGAGGAGGGTTACTGGTGTGAGTCCAACACTGTTAGTGTTACAGCTGGTTTCTTCAGCATTGGTCTTTTGCTTAGTTTGGCCTCTGCCTGTGGATGGTGGGATTCTTTTGAAGTGACTACAATTGCAACAAGCATAGTGCTTTCTCCATGGGGATTCAAATGTAAAGACTCATACAAACATAAGGCTTAGGAACATCAATGCAAACAAGGAATGCTTTGCCCATTCATAAGTCTTCATGAAAATCCCTTATCGCATGAAATGCCAGATTTTCCTTTATGGTTTTGACTGCTTTGCACTTTTATTGCCAGGGAATCTTCTAATCCTGTTTCTACTGGCAGTTAATGCAGAATAAAGTAATTTTATCCATTCAGAAATACTTCGAAGTTGATATGATATGCAGTTTGTTAGTATAATTCTGGCTTTTACTTTTCAGCATACACATTTGTTTTAAAATGAAATTAAAGCTGATGTATAAACTGAATCGCAAGAGGATTTTCTTTCAAGGCATCGGCTTAGAGTTGTGCTACACAGCCAGAAGAACTACACTGAGCTGGATTTGGCAGCTCAGATAGCCATCAAAGATAAAGAAAAGTAATAAAGTGTGTGTGCAATGGAAATCTCAGGCTGAATGTTTGAGATTTTTTATATGTGTGGGGAAGATAAAATGAATTTCTAGGCCTCAGCTATTGTGTTTAGTCTTTCACATTGCCCAGCATTCAGAACCCCAGTCTTTATGTTGGACCGCTGTCATAAATAACACTTTCAAGTAGGGTGACGATTTGCACAAGTGCCGAGTAAAATGGCCAATATAATCAAGGAATAATAATAAAACAGTGAAGACATTTATCCTGAGTGGATTATTACTCTCATGTGGGAGGAAGCACGGGAGACAGACAAATAAAATATGAAATGTGGTGTAGGGGAAATCCTGTAGATAACATACTTATTATTCAGGGTGTAAAGGTTGTGATTTGGCCTTCAACTGCTGTTTTTCAAACTCATTTTACAGTGCAGGATTACACAGTAACATCGTTTTGTGAACTTGTTTTGTTCTTCTTATGTTTTACATACCATGACTTGTCCTACAGTATTTTCATCACCATCCGTAGCCAGGAGCAGTTGATTTGTGTTTGCAAATTCACAGACAATCTGTGCCATATAGTATGCCTTGGGAGTTGACTCTTTCAACTAAGCTGTCAGGGTTTTGAATCTGTTCAATACCTTTCTTTTAGGATATTTAAAGTCAAATGATTCACTTCACATGACTTTACTTACATCATCACTTTATCATGTTGAAGGAGAACATTTGAAATAGAGGAAACTTGGCAAGTACATATGTTGAAAGATGTTGCATTACCATTCAACTAAACAGTCCACATTGAAACTAGGAAATCACAGTTTTAAAATTACGTAATTATCGTAACGTTTGAGAAATTAAACTGACAAGCACAACAAGGTGCTTTTTCGTTTTTGCTGTGTTATCCTTGGGATAGACAGTGCAGCGAGCCAGGAAAAGATTTAAAGCAGGAGTTACATGTTGTGAAAGAACAGAGAGAGATGAAATCTCCTGGGGTGAACTGGATTTATGGTCTGACCGTGTACAGGGATTGTTATTAAGTTTAATACACTCAAATTTATTATGAAGAAGAGTTGGATTTCAGGGTCGTGCAACATTTTCACCTGTTGAATAAATTAAAAAAAGGCTGTATTCTAAGGACATCGGACAATAAGGTGAAGGCGTGCATGATGCAACATTCATGTGATGGTTTTGTGTTCTCACCAGTTACTCACATGGACACAGTATCTTACCTGTTTCTCATCAAAGATGCTTTTAGTTTGACTCTTGCTGTGCTGCTGCTCAGGTTGTCTTCTCCGTCCTCACGACTGTTGAAAGGCTTCAAAGACACCGAGGGCATCAAAGGCTTTGCCCCCCCAGTTGCTCCCCTTCTTCTCCGTCTTTTGGTCTCCCCTGTTGAAGCTTTGTTGTTCCTCCCCTCATGTGCAAGTGATTAAACGACAGGGCTGAAGGAAAACACAAGCTTTGTTTTCTACGCAGCGGACACGCTCGAAATTCCTGTGGATTTACAGCAGCAAGCATCCCTCAGATCTGTTCTGGTTAAATAGGACTCTGGAGAACCTTCCTGCTATCTGCTAATGCCATCCAGGTCACTTCTTTGACTTTGTTCTTGTCTACATTTTTTTTCCTCCTTACTCTTTCAATCTCCTCGACTCTTATTGACATCATCATCTACCTAATAGCTCTCCTCTCCTTTTAGACAGAGGAGAAGATACAAAGGTCTATTCATAGTTTGAGTGACTGCTAATGTTCTCCTCTCTGCCCAGCTGTCTTGCCTCACTGTCACTCTGGTTCTAATGAAAGGTCAGATGGTCACGAAGGGTACAGTTGCTACCATTGTACCTTTGCAGGCAACAGTCATGTCTGTTTGATCTGAAAGCAAAGCCAGTACACTGAGGCTCTTGATATGTAATGATTTGTCCTTGCAGTGACCTTGACAAATATTAGATTTTCAGTCTAGCTAACTGGTCTGTAGATAGTTTGCAGGGCCTCATGAGGCCAAATAACTGAATCAAGAAGAGTTGAATGCTCTTATTTGACACGTATAGTTTGACTGCAATGACACTAATGGACCCAATGTTCGTTTCTCTCTATTCTTTGGCTAAATCTGATTAATGGAATTCGCAGATACTTGGCATACTGATGCGTCATATACAAAAAAAAAACAGCAAACCTATAAAAATATTTTCAAATCAATGCAGAATTTGAAGGCACTAGCCTAGCAGCTCTTTAAGGCTTTAATACATGCTAACTTCAGAATGCTAACATGCTGACAAATGCAATGTAAACATGATCATTTTTAGAAGTTATAATGTGTACCATGTTCAACATGTTGGTTTAGCGTGTAAGCAAGCTAACATTGCCATTACAACTCTTTTTTTTAACACAGTTTATTTCACTGGAACTTTACTGCTGCAAAAGTCTGCCATTGGCCTTGTCAAATTTGGCATTCAGCGTTCTCCTTCAATCGCACCATTTCTGCATCACGTTCTTACTGCAGCCCGATACTATTGTAATTAGTTGAGAAGTGCAAGTCAGCCAAAAACATTTCATCCTGAAGACATTAGACATCTCCTTTGGTGCCAGAGGAAAAGTCATGGGATTACTCAAGTCAGTGGGATTCATCCTTTTACGACTAGGAATAATTGTGCAAAATGGTATGGCAATTGATCCAATATGTGTTAAGATTTTTCTGTCCATATTCCCCGGACCAAACAACTCAAAGACATTTTCAAAACTAGAGCCATGCCGCTTAGCGTGGCTAAGTGTCACATATCCGAAATATCCTCTTTTCAGAAACAGCCTTGAAAGAAAAACAGTCTTTCATGTTTATAGGGGGTTGTGGAATGTATTACTTTTAGAGAAGCATGAAATCCTTCAATTTAGTTTATAACACAACCATCAGAAAAATCTGAGGAGGGTTTAATCATGCAGAAATGATACGCTTTGTACCAGACTACCACATGCACAGACTGTCCCACTTACCAGACCCCGGACGTGATACACCAATAGCAGATTGCGAGCCAGATTAGCAATTTCTACCAAAAACAATCAAAGAAAGTCAAGTGTGGATCATGGAGTCCCTCTGGCACGCCTGTGTGTTGACTGGACAGTAATGACAGAATGTAAAAATGGCCCAAGCTCAAATCACGCTCCAGTCAAACAACAGAGGAGTAATAAGGCGTTCTGAAAGCAGGAAAATCTGAGCCTGCAAGTGATTGAAACAGGGGGGGCTTACAATTCAGTGTGGTGTGGGTTTTTTGTACGTGTGTGTGCGCATGTGTTGGTGCTCAGTTTGTGTATCTATAATCGAGTGCTTTAGTCAGGATGGTAAGGGAGCTTAAGATTGTGTCAACTGTTTATTTCACTGTTCGGGTCTTGATGGACTTTCTAATAGCAAAATGTAAAAGTGCTACCGAGCTTAACCAGGTGCTGTCATTCTAACATGGTCTTTAAAGAGGTATCATGAGGTGCTGAAAATACAAGCTACTATAGCCCTGAATTAAAGTAAAGTAATAATTGTATAGCAGATAACAAATGTCTTATCGTGAATTGCTTCTTCTTACGAGTAGTAACATAACGAAAAGGTGTGAAGGTGATCTGCTCTCGGCTCTGTATGTCAACTTGAATTGATGACTGCGTAATATAACACCTCACTCTCATACATGGCTATGGAAATGTTTCATACACCTTTGCTATTTCACACAACCCAAAGGTAAACACGCTGGGCATTGCTTTTTCGCTGTTCTGTAGTTTTTACTTTGTTTCCATCTATGGTACTCAGCACCCACATGTTCTTTAAAATGTTCTGGTAGGTATTTAATTCCCATATGTTATCTCAACTGTCACTGAGGACTGATTCAGTGTAGAAGCAGCAGGAAGGGCTGAATACCTCCATATTTTAAAAGAGAACCACCCAGTAACACCACATTTAGTTTCCCATTGTGAGCAACTCATGGAGGCCTTGTGTATATCAGGCACTTCATCAATATATAAAAGGCAACTCCATCCAAAGGGATGACAGGTGCACATCAAGAAATGTCGTTCAATCCAGCTGGTCTGCAGGTTTTTTGAAGCAACACATTGCCTTTTCCTAACCTCTAAGCTAAGATATTTTTCCTAAAGTTACAAAATGCTCCCTTCCCTTTCTGCCCCTCCACCTGGCTGTCACATTTTCTGGCATTGCAGGTAAACGGACATACTGTACTTAGTCTCTACAGCCCTGTGAAGCTGACAATTGAGCGGCCCGACCAAGCAAGGAGGCAGAGGCAGAGAGTTCAAATATAACCCGGTGTGGGCATTTATTCCTCCTTGTGGTACAGGATACACAGCCTCAATATGACTGTCTCCCGTGAACACAGTCACCAGCAACAAGGACCTCACTCACACTAACAGGAAAAACAGAGCCTAAATACCCACAGACTAATCAAGCCAACAAGACACAGGTGAGGGGGGAGGAGACAACACAGGGCACCAGGTGAACACAATCAGCAGCAGCAACAGAAAAGACGGGAAGGGGAACACTTTTCAAAATAAAACCAGGGAACAAATCCACATACTTCGCCAAAAAGGACGCTACACAATCCGTAACGGAGGCCGAGATCTATGGCCCCAAAGATCACCTCCGTTACAAGCCCAAAAATACTTAGTCAGAAAGGATTGCGTACACTCTCCCTTTTTAAAATCAGGGAATGACGCAGTGTGTTTGAGTCTGGTGATTGTCAGCAGTGGCTGCTCAGTTCAAAGGCTTCATACTATATAATAATAGTCAGACAGACGGAGCTAACATATCTCGTCCACCAGATGTGGAGTCTGACACACTCCAGTGTCTGTCTCCAGCCTGCAGCTATAATACGCACACTGACCAGCAGGCAACATACACACACACACACACAGTCATGAAACTGAAATAATAGTACTATCTCTACTTTATCAGAGGGAGTTCGTCATTGCTCATTTTTCTCTGACTTTACAGCCGTTTTCTCTGGCACACTTGCCCCTGATGACCATCTGACAAGCTATTAACCTATAATATCAGTTTGTCCCCTTAATTGTTTCCTCCACCTTAGACACAGTTTCAAGAATTTAATAAAACAGCTAAGAAACCTGTGAAATCAGTCTGACATTTCAGAACTGTGTGCGTCATAAGACCCAACAGTGTCATCAAAGACTTGGGTCGAAGTTCCCTCGTCTTTGTCCAGCACTCATGATAAATTGTTTCGTTCCATCACAAACCATGCAGCTGCTTTGAACCAAACCTTTTTTTTTGTGTCCATGTTACGACCCTGGTCGTTATGTGTATTGTGTGTAGAGATTTCTAGTGATGTTACGTATTGCGCCGAGGCTTCGGAGCGTGTGTCGAGTAATCCCCGAAGCTTTTTGTGAAGCATGTATCGAGGCTTGTATCGTTTTGGGCCAGTGACGTCATCGATGACAAACGAAGTCTCGCTGCCTGTCGATACCACGTGACTGCTTCAGGAAGCGATTCTGATCGGTTGAACCGTTGAACCACAACGCTCATAATACCTATGGATGTATAATAAATTACCCCTCCTGTACCCGGGCCCGCTGGTGACACGATGGAATTAAAAGAGCTCAGAACCTCACTTATATAGAGGTCGGAACATGTCATAAGTATAAATAGATACAAGCATAAATAAATGTAGGAAAAAAAACATGAATGAATAAATACAGGAATAAATATGTTACAGTGTTTTCCGTGAGATTCAGCTTGTGTGCTGTGGCTCAGCTGGAAAGCAGTTGACTCACGACCGCAGGGTTCCTGGTTCAACGACTCGTCGATACGTATTTTTTGTTGTTTATAAAAGCTACAGCTAAATGAGATAATGTAGTTAATAAATGTATTCTTTGATATGGTTTAGCCTTTCTCAGGCTACAACATGGTTACGTTTATGAATATTAGTAAGGAATACAAATCCCTCTTTGCAATGTTTACCAGCCTCCTTAGGCTTTTCAATCACAATCATTCAACTGGAATAAAAACAATATTGTTAACATGAAAATGATTTAATGTTGGTTGTTCAGAGTTATTCTAAGGCTTTACTCAATGGGAACTCGGTATGAGATAGAGCACACTGTTGAGATGTCCAATCTGCCTGTTTTACACACTTTGACCAACAGGGGGTTTGTGTTCAAATGAAGCCCATGATGAAGCCTCATGAGATGAACCCTTTTGCGAACCAATTGGCTGGAAAGCTTCAAAGCTTCATAAGGCTTCATCTCGCCATCACTAGAGATTTCCTTCGAGTCTTTTAGAGTTCTTCAAAAATGATTAGGTAGGTTTAGTAGTAGGCATGGTTAACAAAACTGTGGGATTGTTTTCAGCTGTGTATGTTATATGTATATGAGATGTGCCGTTGCCCGGACGCCATTGGATGCCAGTTTCCTGTCCCTCCTCCGGTAGGCGTGACCGAAGATCTGGATTGGAGCAGGTCGGGCCCGACTCACCAATCCCTGCCCACACTTTCCGGGGACTCTTACAAGAGTGTGTGCATCTCAGTTAGACAAGAGAGGTCTGAATCTGTGTCAGACGGCTCTCGGTGCTCTCCTTACGTTCTGTGTCAGTTCTGTGCAGCTCTGTGCTAGTTCTGCTACAGTGGTTAGTTAGGGTGTGTGCTTAAGTGTGTTTTGTGTAGTGATGGCGAGATGAAGCCTTATGAAGCTTTGAAGCTTTCCAGCCAATTGGTTCGCAAAAGGGTTAATCTCATGAGGTTTCATCATGGGCTTCATTTGAACACAAACCCCCCTGTTGGTCAAAGTGTGTAAAACAGGCAGATTGGACATCATCTCATACCGAGTTCCCATTGAGTAAAGCCTTCGAATAACTCTAAACAACGAACATTAAATCATATTTTCATGTTAACAATATTGTATTTATTCCAGTTGAATGATTGTGATTGAAAAGCCTAAGGAGGCTGGTAAACATTGCAAAGAGGGATTTGTATTTCTTAATAATATTCATAAACTTAACCATGTTGTAGCCTGAGAAAGACTAAACCATATCAAAGAATACATTTATTAACTACATTCTCATTTAGCTGTAGCTTTTATAAACAACAAAAAATACGTATTGTTCAGTCGTTGAACCAGGGACCCTGCGGTCATGAGTCAACTGCTTTCCAGCTGAGCCGCAGCACACACACTAAAGCTCCCTGAAAAGGCAAGGCAAGGCAAGTTTATTTATATAGCACTTTTCAACACAAGGCAATTCAAAGTGCTTTACAAAAAATGAAAGAGATTAAGAAAATGGCATTTAAAATCAGTCATTAAAAAGAAAAGCTAATAAAATAAACATTAAAAGAAAAAATACATGGATAAAAGTTACAGTGCTGTCAATTAAACATTAAAAGAAAAAAGTACATGGATAAAAGTTACAGTGCAGTCTAAGATATGAATAGTTCAATTAAAAGCAGCGACATTTAAAAGTAGTCAGAGTTGTAGCGGACCTGCAGGTTTCTGGGAGTTTGTTCCAGATATTTGGAGCATAATAACTGAACGCTGCTTTACCGTGTTTAGTTCTGACTCTGGGGACAGAAAGCTGACCAGTCCCTGAAGACCTGAGAGATCTGGATGGTTCATAATTTAGCAGGAGGTCAGAAATGTATTTTGGGCCTAAACCATTCAGTGCTTTATAAACCAGCAGCAGTATTTTGAAATCTATTCTTTGACACACAGGAAGCCAGTGTAAAGACTTCAGAACTGGAGTGATGTGATCCACTTTCTTAGTGAAAACACTGCAAGATATGTATTCCTGTATTTATTGATGTTTTTATTCCTACATTTATTTATGCTTGTATCTATTTATACTTATGACATGTTCCGACCTCTATAAGCGAGGGTCTGAGCTCTCTTAATTCCATCGTGTCACCGGGCCCGGGTACAGGAGGGGTTATATGGTTCTTATTATACATCCATGGGTATTATGAGCGTTGTGGTTCAACCGATCTGAATCGCTTCGTGAAGCAGTCACGTGGTATCGACAGGCAGCGAGGCTTCGTTTGTCATCGATGACGTCACTGGCCCAAAACGATACAAGCCTCGATACATGCTTCACAAAAAGCTTCGGAGATTACTCGACACACGCTCCGAAGCCTCGGCGCAATACGTAACATCACTAGTTTTGTGTGTATTCTGTGATTTGTGACGATGTCGAACTTGTGCGAGACGCCTCACTATTTTAGCCTTAAGTCCCCATAGTGTGCTATGACCTTCGTGGCCTTCGTTTTGTGTAGCGTTATTGTGAACAGATAGCTGGTTTTACGAGCCTGTATTTTTGGTTATATCTTTATTTTGAGTTTATTATTCAAATCAACCTCTTACCTTACTCTTACCTTAACACCTGGTTTCGTGTTGCTTCCCTTTGACCCTAAGCGAGCTGGGGACGTAACAGTCCACATTTGTCTACATGGATCTCAAGTGAGTTGACTTTCAGTAGCCTAGCAGACCATTTCTTAACCTCTGTTTCTCTCTTTGCCTTTTGAAAAGGAGGGAGGATTGTTTATGTAAGCATGAACCAGACCTGAGCCCATCAAGGCTTTATTGCTTTGAAACGGAACCAGGACACTATGTTTTGTGTACAGAAGAGAGACACAGTATACAGTTTTATATACAGACTTGGAGGAAAAGAGAATTCCTGCAATGGTAATGAAGTGAAAGTATTCATGGGTGGGGTGCTGTTGCACAGAAAAGAGAGGGTAAGTGACAGGGCAGGGAAGAGAAAAGACAGACTTTACTGCACATTTCATGAGAAGTCCTGATCCACCAAGTAAAGCACCACGATAACATCAGGGCCCTGCAATATTACTGTAAACATGTTCCATATGCTCTCACTGGCCGTTTCTCAATCGCGAGTACACATGCTGCAGAACAACTATTTCAAGTATACTACATCATAGAGTGGCGCAGAATGCTGGGCATTTAACATGCATTTAAACAGTCCTTCGGCGCCACTCAATGACGTAGTATACTTGAAATAGTTGCTCTGCAGCATGTGTACTCGCGATTGAGAAAAGGCCACTGTCTCTACCTCTGTCTCCTTCTGCTCTACTCTCTGCCTGTCTCACCCTATCTCTTTTGATTTCCTTTCTTCTCCCTTTTCTTGCGCTTTGTTTCTCTTCCCCTTTCTCTCCTGCTCCCTAGTTGTTTTATTGAAGAATGCTCCACTGAGGGGAGCATTTGATCTTACTGCTGGTTTGACCTAAAGAGGGAGGGAGGGGCTTATGGAGGAAGGGTTTAGGGCTGCATGTGTCCCCAATTACACTGCTGAGATGGCAGCGTAATTCACTGCTTCAGTCAGTGGCTGGTGGACAGGAAAGAGATGTCTAATCAAGGCCAGAGTACCCTAACCTGCTGCCAATTCTAACACGTACATAGACACTGCACATGAATGACTCTGACACACAGGCTTTCTCATGCAAGAGCCTTCACACAGCTCACCACATTTGAAAGCTTATATTGCACACATTCTGTCATCCCACCCTTTCTCCTTAACTCCACAGCAGTCTCATAAAAGTCGATAATAAATAATAGTTTGAGAAAACGTCTTAATCCACTTGTCACTATAGTGATCCTACATAAAACATATTACCTCACAATTATTAGTCTCGGTTTACTCTTGTCTACACATCCATGGTAACAGTACAAACAGGAATGGATAGTGCCTAATGCAGCATAACTTACCCTGTTGTAAGTGTAAGCAAATTTGTCCAAAAAAAATAGTGGGCCCAGGTAAAGCCCACATCTAACTTATTGACTCCATGGCAACATTTCACTTGTAGTGTTTAAGCTCAAATTGTATTCATCCTGAACATAAATAAGGGAAAGAAAAACAAAGTGATGATATCCGTAGAATAATATTTTTGAACTATATAATGTGTCATCAACATTCGTCATAAACTGTTCTTTACTATGAACAGTTTTCAATAAGGCCATTTCTAGGAAGCCTTGGAAAATAATGTATGACATTCCAAAAAAAACTAAAGTGACTTCCCCATGAATGTGTTAAAGTAGGAGTAACAAGTTAAAATTGTCTAGGGTTCAAAGGACTGGCACATTGATGAGAAGTCGAGAGCAGGAATAACAAATGAAGGTGTATACAGGCTGTGGGATCCTGCACAGAGGGATCTACCAGATTTCATCTCTGCAACCTTGGAGATTCTATACAGGAAATTAGGTAATACAATAGAGATCTTTGTGCCTGAAGTAGTCCTTTAACACCCCTTTCTTCTGTGCACCACCATCTGCCTATCCTGCTTTCCATCGTCTGGGCTGGAGGTGGATCAGTTATGAAGTGTGTGTTTGAGAGAACGGGGTTTATGGGAGGTGAGGTGAGACTCTGTTTGGAGAAGCAAGCTGGGATGCTTTACAAGGTGTGCGTAGTCAGCCCCCGCTCCAGTCGTCTGGTGAAATGGTGTGGAAATTACAACAAGCTTTGGAAATGTTAGAGGAACTGTGATCGTCTTTGTGCCTCGTGGCAGAGTTTGTGTCTCTCTCTGGCACTCTGATTCTAGCTCTTTGCCCACTTTAATAGGATCCAGGCTTTCTAAATCCCCCAGTCATCTCCACCCCCTTTACTGTTTTGAAGTTCTCAATGTTTAATCCACAAAGAAGACTTTGGGTGGAAGTGTTTTCATAATCAGCACACAGTTGCAGCCAACGGAAAACTACGTCAATTGAAAGTGAGATCAGGCATGACTTTCCACCCAGCAAAGTTATTCCTTTCGAACTGTGTGTTAGGTCTCATGCATCATAAATTAACATCATAATAAACAATGAGACTTTGAAAATAGGAAGACAAACTTTAACTTTACGATTACAAGATTATTTGCACTGTGGGTTTTAATAGAAACTTGAAAAATGGCTTCATGCATGATTTACAAAAAAATAATTAACACTTTAAACATAATTTATTCACTTTTCTACCTTTCTCAGGCAAGTTAAACCAAGCACTTCCCATGATTTAAGGACATTTTTCCTACTTTATAGCTGTTATTCTTTTTTAAACTCTGCTCACCCAGTGTCTTTTCCTAAGCTGGTTGTCCACCATTCTCCCCTGCCCCTCCATCTCCTCATCCCATACCTTCACCCTTTTATTCACATCTTGTGTTGCTTCTCCAAACATAGGCTATGAGTTTAAAAAGCTTCTAGTCTGTTTCTTTTCAACGAGTTTCCCACAATGTCAAAGTTACCTTTTATCATCTCCTCAGTTTTCATAATTTACATCTGCCTGACATTTTCCCTCTGCTTTTATCTTTTGTTCTTCTTTGACATATGATTGCCCTCTTTTTCCCCCCAAACTGAGGCAGATCCAGAGCAGGTGTCCCCCATTCCTCCTCTGTCCCCCTCCCTCTTACTGACATTAGAGATGGGTCTAAGGGGAATCAGAAACCAGGAAGTCTGTCTCTCTAACACACCAACACACAGTGAATACACACACAAACAGCTTTGGACCGTCGCCTTCTTCACTTATTTGGGCAGAAGGGTGAATTTCACTATCAAAATACTTTTTGACAAATCCCTCTCATTAGGGAAACCTTTTGTGTCCTTTAATCACATAAATCCACCCAGTTCCCAAAAAGAGTCAGAGATCTACAATTGTTCTTCCATACTATAAACATGTTTTAATGAGGAAAAACTGCCTTGTGTTTTTTAGTGGCCTGTATTATTTTTGCACAATGGTATTCTTTCTTATAGATCCCAGAATAGTAGTGCTCATATTCCAGATCCATCACTGCAAAGTGGCTATTGACAACAATTGTATTAACTTGTCATATTTTGATGAATACCCTCAACTTGTTGAGTACATTTATCGACCAGTGTTTTTTAATCATGCTGTATCTCTCGGCACATTTTGGAATGTATGTGAAATATGTTTCCTTGTGGTACAGTATGTGAAATATGTTTCCTTGTGGTACAGTATGTGGACATGCTCCAGTCCATTTCCCGTTTTTCTGCAGCAGCGGAAAGAGTTTTGGATGCAGACATCGTGGTTCAGTCTTGTTTTCAGCTCTCACTTCTCCCATCGCTCCTCTCTCTCCCACCCTCATGTCATCCTCATTAGCCGGCTACATTTTCCCTCTAAACAAGTGGAGGAATGCTGGTGCTTATTTTGTTAACCTGGAATGAGAGAGGTTCCAGTAGAGCATCGATGTGATTGACAGGGAAGCGTGCTGGAAAGCCTCAGAGATTCACTGTTTGCCTCAGAATCCCGCTGTTGGCAGCCTAGGGTTGCTCCAATAAAGGGCTGGAAAACCAAAGAAAAGAACAACAAAGCCAATTTTTCCTGGAATGAATTTGTCTTGTTTCTTTTTAGCTTTCATCTCTCGCCTTTCTAGTCTCTACAGTATATCTCCCACTCTCTTATTTCAGCCACTACTTGCTCTTTATTTCTCCTTCTCTCCCAGGCTGCCTTTTTTTCGGTCCTAAAGTTAGACTGTTTGTGGCTCAGTCTATCCTTCAGCGTTAGTAACAGAGTCATAACTTGACGGAGACACGATGTCTCACACCCAGTTTCCCAGAAGCATCCCAAAATGATGGAGCAGTTTATCTGTGCATTCTGAAGCCAGCAATCAGCGGCCCCTGTTATACATCAGGTCAATCAGTTCAAGAAGCACAGTGGTAGTAAAGAGGAAATGTGAAAACCACAATGGTTACATGAATGGGGTTTTTGGTGGAAACATCTCCTACAGAGCTTGAACAGCAAAAAATACTTTCACAATCGGTTTGATGTATATAATTTATAACAAGCTTATCTTAATTGTGTTAAGACCAGCTGAAGAATATGCAGAAGTGTACTGATGGAAGCATATTGTCAGGGTTTGAGTTTTGTTGTGGGGTTATTTTGCTTTTCTGTTCTCCCTGTCATGTTTTCCTCCTTGTTTCTTGTCTGGTCCTTCTCCCTGTGTTTTCCTCCCTGTCGTTAGTTTCCCTGGTGTGTTTAATTGTCTGATTGTGTTCACCTGTTGCCCTTGTGTTTCTCCTCCCCTGCCCGGCTGTTTCTCGTCTCGTGATTACCCCTCCATGTAGTTAGTCTTGTCTCTTCCTGTGTTCGGTGTCAGTTCATTGTTTGTTTTTCCCGTCACTCTCCATGTCAGTCATCGTCAGCTTTTTGTATTATATCTTCCTTGTGCTTCCTTTGTGTTTTTGCCATGTTTTTGCCATCAGCTTTTACAATAAAGCTCGTTTTTGTTTTCTAGACCAACTTACCTTTTTTTGTAGTCTGCTTTTGGGTCCTACCTTTCCCAAACCGTAACACATATGGCATGATTGTGGGTCTGTGAATTCATTCATGCTTTACAGTTTAAGCTGGTTTGACTATGCCCTGATTGAATACAGACCCGCAGCATTCTAGCTAATAATGACACTATCACTGTGGTTGATGCATCATTTAAATCAAACATCCTTAGCTTGAGATGTTCCTGCTCTGGGTTTCATTAGTAGTGGTTTGCTTAAATATTCTCATTTAATTCAGTTGGCCTGCCAACACTTTTCAGTCATTATACTTTGTGCAGACAAGGCGAGATTCAGCCTGGTGATTGAGGAAATAACAACAGACGTAAAGAGTGGTTTTGGAACAGCGCCAAGCTCAACTGTAGTCTCATTCTGTCTAAATCTGAGTCACGATTGAAATCCAGCAGCATTATCCTGGCATTCCTAGATTCCATCTGCTGGGGCCTCTCCCTTTGAATTTGTCCTCCTCAAGGAATCTAGAAATGCCGACAGTGAGCTTATGGAGTATATACGTGTACCTGAGTACACACACACACACACACACACACACACACACACACACACACACACACACACACACACACACACACACACACACACACACACACACACACACACACACACACACACACACACACACACACACAGGCAGGCATGCAACATGGCATATGTCTTTTTCACATTGTTGGCACACATGATACACTGTTTACAGAAAATTCACGTACAAAAAGCCAAGCGAGATGACTATATTATTGTCCCCACACACATACAGCCTGACTGACTTTAGCTTGATTCTTAAATCCCACGACCGGACCCTGTGACATATGGAGACCTCAACACGGATGGAAACGTTCATGTTCGCCATATACACGTCGTTAAACAGCATGTCTAATTTCTGCAAAATACACTGAGCTAACACATGCTGTGCTCTAAAGTGACACAGTAACATGCAAGTGTGATGACTGTATCCACGTTCCAGAGACAGATGAACAGCCAGACGGCTACCACTGCAGATTACGTCAAGGTCTCCGGGCTCACCCTATCTGCGTGGAAGCGATCACGTTTTCCAGAAAGCCGAGTGCTAGCTCACATACCCACACTTGTACTGGACCTGTCAGGTGAAAACAGATGAGCTGCACAGTAGGTGGTAACATGCTTGTGCACATTCCCCAATAGTCTGCTTACATCGCTGGTAACAGGAGCCAAAGGAGAGCCTCACCCTGAATGGGCTAACCAGACCTTACCTCAGCGTGGTTTCCACTGCAGAGCCTCATAGGGTCAGCGGGGGCTTATGCATCCAAATGTTGATCTATAGGGCCAAACAGGGCATGGCTGGGCTTCTGCAGAGCCATCAGCACAGCATGAAGTAATTCCGCAGAGCAGAGTTCATGATGAAAAAGTTAAATATGGAAGATGGACCCTAGTTTAACTGGGATTCAAATAACAATAACCAGCATATCTCTGCAATGGAGATGTGTACATTTGCCCTCACTGGACATAAATCCAAACAAACCCTAATAGGCTTGAGTTAACCCCTTACCCTCTATGCCAGGTTTACATGCTATGTGTTTGCGTGGGTTTCCTTAGCGATCTCAGGTTTCCTCCCATAGTTCAAAGATATGCACACGTTCTAGTTTGGTGAACTGGACTCTTCATTTGACCATTGGTACACATGTTTGATTGGAACTGACCCCCCCCCCCCCCTCCCCATAGAACGCAAGCATGTAAACTAATCCTAGTATACAGTTTGGCTGAAATGAATATCACAATATTATCAGGTTTATTTTTCTGATTTCAATTTTGTTTAAGATATGATATATTTATTCACATTCACCAGATCAAATAAGCAAACTGATGTTTAATTAAATTAATTTTGTCTCACTGTTGTCCTCTCTATTAAACAAACTTTACATCATTTATGGTGATTTGGTTTTACTGTAAATCCACGAGAAGTTAATTGAGGATAATATTGACTTTTGCTGAGCCTTAGTGTCTGTTAATAGAGATCCTACGGTATAAAGGTCACATTTTAGTGTGACCTACTCTACCCAATTCGGCCTTGTGAGGTAGAGAAGCTACTATAGGGTTTCAGTGCACATGGTTGAACCCCCTCCCCCCTCAATTTGTGTTCTGTGGTTAGACAGAGCAGTGGTGTAGACTGGGAGATTAAGTTAAACTACTGGTTTAGATTTAGAACTACAGCAAGAACATCCCCATTGATGCCTTTATGGACATTTTCATTTTGCATGAGAAGTCAGAGCATTGTCACCATCGCAGGAAGTTGTAAGGATTCACTGTCTTTCTAAAGGAAGTCACCCTTCTCCCACTCAGCCATGCTCTACCACCATGGACAGAGGAATGCTGGGTAGTGACAGTTGTCCATGGAAGCCTGACGCTGTGAGATAATTTGTACTGAAGTGCCAAGCTGCTGTTTGAAGGAACTTCACATGATGGTCAGCTTTATTCCTGTGTACTCAAGTTTCCTCTGAAGTAGCTCTGCAGCAGTTTAAAATACCTCTGAAGTGGTTGGGAGTTCATATTTAATGTTTGATAGGTTTATGTGTGTAGTGTGTACAACAATTCTAACCTATCATATCCATCCCTAACATGTATAGTTAGAGGGAGATAGCAGGGCATCAGTCAATGTCTTATGGAAGTGGTTCTCTGAAAACTGGTAAAACTGAATACGTTTATAATGGCTGTTCCAATGTTGAATTATGTCTTCTAATTATTTTTCCCGCAATTGGAATACCAGCACCTCTGTTGAGGAAACTGCTCAGAAACCCCCTGACTGTCCATAAACCTTGGAGAGCCTTACGTCCTCTAAATGACCTCGGTCTATAGTTTGTGGTTTTAAAGTTTCATGAGGCTGTGATTATCCTAGAGCTCTAAACACCTCTTTTTATACAGTAAGGTCAAGACTCCAAAGATTATCTCACTACACTGAAATGGCTGCTATGGGGACCAGCATCAGCATACATTAATACAATTGGGCTAATCGAATCCCACACTTTCAGTTTCCCATCAAATCCACACATGCAATTTGAAGGTTGTTCAGGGAACTGAGCATGCAAATACTTTTAGAATAAGAAAAATTACCATTTGTACTGCATGGTAATTGTATAACAGCATGCCTGTAAAGGGTAGTCTCGAGAGTACTCATAGAACCCATTTACATTCTGATATCTGAAGCCAGGATGACATTGTTGTTACCAATGCGTTCTTGTTTCCTCAGAATGTCAGTGTCTCTTCACAGTATCTCTAAGTCAGCATTATAAATCAATTTTATCTAACAAATATAGATTTTTAAAACAAGGCCGTTTGACACAAAGAGCCAAAGTTCCCTCCAACATCAACTAAGAATGCCAAACTTTAATTCCGAAGGCTATGCAGCTTTCCAAAACATGAAGTATACATTAACACATTGTCGTTTGTGGAGGGGAAGCAATAGTTTAACTTTTTTTAACTTTTCTTTTTATAATAACAGAAAATGTATTTTGAAACTTAGGCCCTTTTCTTGTTGTCCATTGTTTTTATCCAAAAAGGGCCTTGTCACGCAGCCTCCTGTCATCTATCCTGCTCACAGCTCTCTCCCTCGCTCAGCCCTCCCGCCTCTCTCTCACCCCCTTCTGTGGTCTTATAAGGTTACAGAGCAGAACTGTGTGTGTGTGTGTGTGTGTGTGTGTGTGTGTGTGTGTGTGTGTGTGTGTGTGTGTGTGTGTGTGTGTGTGTGTGTGTGTGTGTGTGTGTGTGTGTGTGTGTGTGTGTGTGTGTGTGTGTGTGTGTGTGTGTGTGTGTGTGTGTGTGTGTGTGTGTGTGTGTGTGTGTGTGGTGTGTGTGTGTGTGTGTGTGTGTGTGTGTGTGGTGTGTGTGTGTGTGTGTGTGTGTGTGTGTGTGTGTGTGTGTGTGTGTGTGTGTGTGTGTGTGTGTGTGTGTGTGTGTGTGTGTGTGTGTGTGTGTGTGTGGTGTGTGTGTGTGTGTGTGTGTGTGTGTGTGTGTGTGTGTGTGTGTGTGTGTGTGTGTGTGTGTGTGTGTGTGTGTGTGTGTGTGTGTGTGTGTGTGGTGTGCTTTGGTGCATGATGTCAGGTCTCAGGTGAAGATTCAGTCCCTTGGCTTGCTTTTCTTCCTCTATACGCTCCAATTGAGCCTGAGAGCACCTGCTTCACACCTGCCTGCACAGACACACACACAGACAGCGCACTCTATTTAATCACCAAAATGTCAATATACTCGTTTGCTCTCTCTCTCTTAAAGGATATTCTAATATACTGTAGGGTTATAAAAAACAATTTGGTAGTTTAGCATTATATGTAATAGATTAAAATGTTGTATTAATACATTTGCACACAAGTTGATATCCCTAACTTGAAGTCAGACACATTTAAAAGAGTTGAAAAATACAACATTGTATTCCCAACTGTATGTGGTTCATCCACCTTTATTACAGACTGACTTCCTGGTCCTGTTTCTTTCACTTTTCCAGGCGCAGTTGTGTACGAACACATTTCTCCTGTGCAATAAAAAATATTATGAATCACGCAATTGTATTTTGCATTTACACATTGTGAAGAGCATGTCAAATCCTATAAGTTGCATTTCTTGAACCAGCAGATTTAGTTGTAACGCCTGTGCCTGGTTCCCAGATCTCAGCATTTAAATTGCCAAGTACAATATTGCCAGAGCTTTAAGATATGGCTCAAACTACAAAAAATCCAACCCAAATAGTAATAAACTGGAATTCGGACACTAGAATGACCTACTTATTTGTCTGTCTCCTCCTTCCCTGTGGCTGGCCATCAGTCCATTGACTGTGATGCTTGTGTTTGATCACTGTTAACGTTTTTTAAATCTGACACAATAAATAAACTCTCGAGCCAACTCAAGCCTGCACTCTGGCTGCTGGGACGGAAACCTACTTCTTAAAAAGAGCTCCTTCACTCTGCGTTCATTGTGAAGTCACTTTTTTCCTCTCTTGCTGTTTTTTTTCTGCACTCTCACATTTTCCAAGTCTTCTTCACTCTATGTATCTCAAAGTCCTCCCACACTTGCTTCCTCCATCACTTTTTTACATCAAATAATCTTTATTTTCTTAAATCCCTGTTCTTTTGCCAAGTTTGAAGCTTTCCACTTGTTTTTTCAATCTTGAACCTAATTGGGCCAATAATTCATTAAGGCAGGTTCAGCCCTTTATGGTGTTGAGTCTAGTTCTGGATGACCAGCAGGACATTACTCTTTTCATTGCTTGTAATTCCATAGTTGGGTGTGAAGAGGAAGAGCTGTTTACATATATTCTTCAACAACTTCCTTTTGGTAAAGCAGGAGATATTTTTTCAGAAGTAGCACCTAAATCTAAAAAATAAAAAGACAAAGAAAGTTAGAACACAATAAAAGAAGAAGAAACATTCTCAATGGAGGCGGAACGATTATGATTCCTAGATCTTTTTATTTCACCTCTTTAAAACAGGAGCATGGCGTAGCTATATTCTCAAAGTGGTGGGTTTGTTGGTCTCCCAAATAACCCCTGAGTTCGGTCAGTTTTCCAGCTAATAGGGATGGAGAGGTCCTTGGGAAAGGCTCTAATAACAGAGCGGGAGAGCTCATACATCAGTCTCACTCACCACACCAACCACCATGGCTCCAAACACAGCCCCCAGACCATATAACAGCATATTTGCAATGCATAACTCCTCAAATTGAACATTTCTGATTTGGTTCAGCTTTACCTTCTGAGGCTCCCTTTTTCTCCTTAATTTAACTTCAGCATTCTCACTCATTCCCATTCCCATGAGTTTGAAATTCAGCACTAATTCCAATATGCTGCTGTCACACTAAAGTCTCACCAAATTCTCAGAGCTTAATGGAGGTGGGGCTCATGTCTCTGCGTGATTTTTATCCAAAGCCAAATACAGCTGGATGACGATCAGAGGCTGATCTCATGGAACTTTTTTTGTAGAGTTTGATAGTCTGGAGATCTTAAAGGCACCTTCATGTTAACCATTTACTTTATATGTTGCCACTAGCATGACAATTTAGTAGCACACAGCTACAAATAAAAGAGAATGTAATACAACATTCAGTTGTGTTTAAAAAGGAATACCAGCCAAGAGGGGAAAGGGATACTATATTACAGGATGTCAAACATCCATAGTATCCATGTAACATATAGCTACTGGCATGCTATGAAAACATGTGGAAGGCTCTTTGATCCAAGTTATATTGCTATTCTTTGGAAAGTACTGTTACATTTCGGTTTTTAACGGTAGAGATAATCCCCATTTGAATAAAAATCTATAGGCAGAGATGGTATCAGTGCACTAATGTTCTAGGAAGATGACTTGTGGCTGTACAAATGCAAGTGATTTGAAATGGTAGACAAGCTGCTAAAAGTTAGCTTAGCTCTTGGCTGGAGAGAAGGCACGAACCAGACTTCAACCAATGAATGTTTTGATCAAATATATATACGGGGTTTTCATACCCTCCTACAAAACAGCTGGTTTTGGCTGTTTATTAAAAAAAACAATATTACTGTTACGGTTTTGGCCAAGTTAAGGACTCTTTGTCTGACACTTTGTGAAAGTATCAGAGTATTACAGCTCAGACCTAATAACATTCAAAGTAAGTTCTTCCTTCGTTGTACTGTGATCCAAACCTTTGATCCCTTTCATTGCTTCATATTGACAGAACAGTATACTTTATATAAAGCACAGCTCCATCTGGTAGATAATAAGATTGAGGATCATGAACCAATCAGGGGGCCAGAGCCACAACTGCAAGAAGCATTGATTTGAACTGACACAGGCACTGTGAAAGTGCCTATTTTTAGGCCCTCATTACAAATTGGCTTACACAATTGCTCCCCTCTGTTACTGAGAAACATTAGAAACCTAATCTTAAAATTACTCTGCAGTTCATCCCAGATATTACAAATGAATGCTTCAATAAAAGAGAACTAACAGATGTGACCTAAATGGTGGAAAAGAGAGAAAATTAATAAATGTGTTGATTACCTCTTGTCCAGTTAGAGAGCTTATCTGGAAAGGTTTTATATAAATGAACATAAGGGCACTTGAAGAGCGTAGACTGCTGCCAAGGTGTTTCAATGAGCAAAAATACAGATCAGCTCCAAACATTTAACAGGTTCTTCCTCAGCCCATACTACATCCTTCCAACACGTTTCATCACAATTGGACAGGTAGTTTGTCTGAAACATGCGGACAAACAGACAAAGAAATAAGCCACCCATGAAAATAAACTCCTGAGTTAAAAATCATATGCGAAAAACATTTTCCTGTCAAAAATGATGGACTAAATCAAATCTGTGACAAAATTCTGTTATTAGAAACGACATAGTTTTTCATCTCCCCCCCTTCCCCCTCCCTTATTCCCATGTCCAGCCCCTCTATTGAACTCTGACCTGGCTTCACTTGGCTAGCTTTTTGTTAGTGAAGCTAGTGAACTGCAACGTCCCCTCTCCTCTGTCCTTTGTAAACCACAGAGCTCTGTGTTTCCTTAAGCCAGCAACCCAGAACACAGAGAGAATTTAGACTCACCTTGGGGCCAAGTCTCGATATAATACACACACTGTCATCTTAGGCGCCTCCAGGAACAAACCAGAGAATGATTTTCATTCCTTGAGAAACAACTTTGTAAACTACATTTTTTTCATAAGAATAAGAGATTGTTAGATATTGATTTTCAGTTTAATGATGAGATAACATAAGGAGCATTTTTATTACTAGATATCTGCACTATTATCTATTTTATTGTGTTGCACTGTTGGAGGAGCCAGTGACCTAAGAATGTAATTGTCATAACTACACTGTAGCTATGTACAAATGACAATAAAAGCCTTGAATCTTGACCCTCATAAAGTTGCCCCCCTGTTGTTGTGAGCCTGTTGCCGATCCTCCAGACTCCCTCGCTAACAGGTGCAGAGGCCCAAAGAGCTGCTCATTATGATCGTTTTACAAGCACCACCTCACAGTCATTACCATTCTGACACAGCATGTGTGAAACAACACATTATCACCCAATTACATGTCAGACGCCTGGTCCCGATTCACTACACACTTTCTCCCCAATGTCACCCTGCATACCACACATGTTACAATAGTGTTTTCAGCTTATACATTTGTGGATAAATGGTCTTATACAAATATTTATGATGTGTTGCTGAACTTCATGTGGGTAAGTTATGTTCATGGAAGGTTCACTGATACATTTGTACACACTTTTATCAATGCAAATTCTGGCGTTTTTGGACAAGTTTGAGGAATTTGCTCATGTTAAACTGGCACCAAGATACTGTATACAAACGTATCCGTCTGGAGTCCAAAGAATCTGGAAAGATAAAACTGTTTCTGGTCCCATCCATGTCAGTCCCGTATGTTTAAGTCTCGCAGGCTTTTTCATTTGTGAGGACTCACCTGTGACCTGTGGCAGTGCACACTGGAGCCCATTTTCAGTCTCCTCTCTCCGTTAATGAAAAGCAGAGAGGTGCTCTGTCGTCAGCTGCTAATAATGTAGCATTAAGTCCACGTGGCTCTCTGTTGGGCTGCCTGTTATACATTCAAACCTTTCATCTGCACCAGCAATGTACAATGCGATCACCATATTTTAGATGGGAAAAACTTTTTAAGAACTGTCTGTTTACAGTCTTTTATATTAAAAAAAGGGCCAGCAACGTTGGGATTGTTTATTTAATAAATAATACACCTACAGCAGCATTATTTGAAATGTTTTCTTAATGCATGGTTCATGAACAGGAATTGATAGAGCCAAACAACCGGAAACATACTAATAGTCTTTTTTCTTTTTTCTTTGCAGGGTCTGAGTTTCCCCAGGACCCCAGTGTGATAGCTACCTCTTCATGGAACATCTCTGATGGTAAAGTCACACATAAACAAACGCAAACACACAAAGCAGGTGTCCATTTCAACACGTTCTTCACAAACATCTTTAGAGAAAAACTGGAATATGAAAACACCCGCTAAACATGCTGATACAGTCTCCTCACATTGCAATTAACACGTGCGTCAAACTATTATCCCACATGCGCTGTCTGAAGAAATACACATCCTTTCAGAATGGTCACCTTTTGCAACCCAGAGAACGACCCTTGTTCCAGCGTGAGCCACTGTTGAGGATACTTGATGGAAGGAATTTCACATTGATCCACTCAACATGTGGGAATAAAGCCACAGGTGCACTGCCTTTCCCTAATTTCCACTGACCTACTTTAAGCAACATCTAAAAGTGGCGCTTAATATGTGCTGGTGCTCACTAAATCTCTTTACACTCTGCTCCAGTTTGGTCAAATTATTTATTTTGGATGGATACGACTCTTGGAGCTGCCCAGGTTTAGATCAGCACATCCTGACAGAGGAAGCTTTAAAAGCTCCTGTCAGCAATACAGGATTCAGATCCTAAAGTTTTTCTGGATAAACTAAACCGAGTTATCAGTCAAATCTCACCGTCTCTCCTCAGTTTCCCCGGGGCTTGAAGCGCCAACATCCGCCTAATCTCCCACAAAGTTATCCTGACTTGGAAGTATCTCAACCTGAGACTCTATTGAACTAGACCTTTATTTTAGCTCTCTAAATTTGCCTGGTTTGTTTAGCTCAACTCTTGCAAAGCCAAATCTCCCACAACATCCGTCCCCACAGCAGATTATGTGTACACAATAACAGACATTGTTAAACACAGGCAAAAAAAAGACGGTAGTTTCTGCACATGATTGAACCGTTTAGTCAAGACAAATGATTATGGAGACGAATCAAGGATGTTTAAAAAGTCATAAATACAATGAGGAGTAGTTCCAAACAAATCATAGACAGCTTTATTTTTCCAATACAACATGAAATCTAAAAACAAAGGCTACACGTGTGTGTTCGCGCATAGTAGTGCATCTGTGTATGTGAGATCAGCCCTGTGTCTAACATCTGTTTCTTATCTGATGGATGGATTGTGATTGCACCACTTGTTTTGTCTGCAGGCAGGGAATGGTTTTGATTGACTGAGTAGACAGCATTCAGGTAGCATGGCTTTATCGGCATGCATCAGTAGCAGGAAGTTATCATGCTGAAAGAGGCTCATTATTCGGCTGAAATCAGGGGTGATGATAGTTTAGTAAACTCATTTTCCCTCAGGCTTTCGTTCATTCTTCCCTTCTTTGTTTTATTTCGTCTGTTTTTCTTCCTTTCCTCATCCTCTTCTTCTCAGTTGGAGAGTGTCCTACATTTTAATGAAATGTACCTTTAACCTTAGCTGGCAATGTTACAGTCCCAGCTCCTCAGTGTATCTACAGTGTGTTTACTGTGCAGCCACTCAGGTTTCTGTGTCTTGCTGAGAACAGAATGCCTCGCACGGCTCTGCCTTCAGTAATACACTACATCCACATATAGAAATCCAACGTCTGCGATGAGATGAAAAGGTATTGTGTAACTTTCCTAGTTTGGAACATGTATAGTTTGTGTCCGTTGCGGTTGTGGGGATGTGTGTTTACGTTTGTGTGTCAGTGTTTGATTGTACAAAACCACTGCAAGTAAATGCAGGCTGATGACAGGGCACCATTTAGTCGCCTGCCACATTAAAGGGACAGTCCGCAGCAACGGTTTGAGTTTCACAGTACTCCTGGTGCCAAATACCACAACACTCACCACGAGACAATTACATACAGAGCGGCTTTGTTGTACAGACACTGGCAGGACATCTTTCTCCTTTTCACCTCTCTTCCCATCATCTCCTCTTGTCGCCTCCTCTTGTCTCCGCTTTCATTGATTCTGTTCCCCGCTGCTTAATGGTCAGTTATTATAACAGCTAATGAAGTGTGCAGGCAAACAGCCCCAAAGACCATTTTCTTTTCCAATGACTCAGTTGTGACTCAGTGGGTCTGTTCTCATTTAATATATGAAGTATTTTTTTTTTTTTTAAATAATATAGCTGCACTCAACAGGCACATTAAGTCATTGAGGAACAGAAAATCAATGAAGGCGATACGGTCCACTAAACTTGGTCCACTAGAACAGTGTGAGCACAGATTTCCTGAAGACCCCACATAACTGTTGATAGTTGGAATTAAAAAGAAAACACACCGATACAAAGAAGTAGGCATACACACACACACAGTCATGTGCCCTCATTAAGACAAATGTAACGCCAAAAGCAATGACCTCTGGTTCTACCAGTGTGTGTATTTACAAAATATGAATCGGTTTCATATTGTGTGTGGGTAAGTGTGTTATTAACAGGGGTTAAGACCGGACACTATTGGGAGGGTTGCAACATTTTATTCACCCTGAGAAGATCTAAAATCATGTACCTCTAAGTGTTGGGATATACACAAATATAAATTACTTGTTAAATAATACAGAGACAATTTAAAATCATAGCAGGAAAATAAATGGATTTATTGGCATGACAGAAAGCTGAATCCACTCACACATCAGGAGAAAATAATATATATAACTATGATAATCACCTCCTAGCTAGCAAATCTTTGCTGTTACTATCAATGCTTCATTACAGTTGAAGGTCATTTGCCCTACCAATAACACTGATAACACCAGAGGACTCAAAATGCATTATCAAGCCTGACACCTGGATTCCTGGAAATGTTTACATTCTGGACTAGTCAATAAACAAGAATAACTGTTTCACAAGCAAAGTCATGGAACATTTACAGCTTTTGGAAATGTCACAGTTTACTTTTGTGAGGAGTTGGCTAATGTGACAAATTGCAGTGTAAACAACACAGCAGAATAGAGTTTAATGAGAAAATATTGTTACTTAATGAAACTGACCTAATGCATCTTGATACAGAAGGACGTTGACAGAACAGTCATGTTTCCCACTATAGTACTCAAACAGTCCATTTGCCTCATGACATTTAAAAGTTACAAATGGTAATGCGATTAGACGACAGATTAGATTGAAACTCATACATATTGAACATTTTATTCCTGTTTTTGCATCCCCCTTCTGTTAGAACATGCTTCTTAATGTATAATCATGTCAGAGTTTGACCTATCAATTAGTTACAACCTATTACACTATCCACTGCAGTTTATTATCAGATGTTGCCATGATAATCGATTTAAAGGCTTGTTAACGAACAGAGTACACAGGAGCCTGTGTGAGTGTATTACGTCTTTTTTAGGTGTGTGTGTGTATGGCTGTCAGATATTCGCACTTTGCAGAGTTACTTATCGATATGTCTCTATGAGGTCAAAGTGTTATTATTATTATATTATATATATTATTATTTATTCTTTAAATATGATATTATTTATAATAATACAAATACATTTTAAAAAGGCACTCAGTTCTGCCTTTCTGTTGCTTTCAGTAAAGTAAAACCATTTTTTGTTAAATAACTTGACTTTAAATGTGATTTTCTTTTTAAATAAAACACATTTTAAAGTGCAGTTTTCTTTTGATACTAAAAAAACCTCTATAATTAAATATCTCATCTTTCGCAATGTGCTCAATTGGATAAAACAACGATACATTATCAACACTATGCTGAAGAATCTTTTCTGACTGCTGTGCTTGTGGAAAGAAAGGGCTGTACATATAAGGGAGACCATTGTGTAAGAAAGGAGGACAGATAAAAAGTGGGTGAGAAGAGAGGAGAGTGCTGGTAATACAGTCCATGGTGGGAGTTTCCTCATATTGTCACACACTTGTTAGTACCACATTGCTCTGTTAAGCCTGGGGCTTTAGGGAAGAAAACGTGAGTGTGTGTGTTGTGCACTCTTGTACAGACACACACACACACACACACACACACACACACACACACACACACACACACACACACACACACACACACACACACACACACACACACACACACACAGAGAGGCTATATGCCAAGACAAATCTGCCCACTTCTCTTTTTCACATACACATTGTAGGCACTTGTTTTTCACACCTCATGACAATTTGATAGCCGCAGGCGTCAGATGTAAATAATAACCACAAGGGTTGCTATGGTGACAAAGAGTACCAGATTGTCAGAGGGTGAACTCGGTCTGAAATGCTCTCCACCCAATTTCTATTCCACTTGATATTAGGGGGCTGTTTCAAGTTTTTTTTTGTAGTTCTCCTAAACTGACAATCAGACACTAGCAGACTCTATTTCTTCAAAAGAGTGCAACACTATGACTGCTTCTCCATTTACAGTTTGTATAGGTTTACATCATGTACACCTTAATAATCAACAAAAAATAAACCGGTATATTAAAGGTCCCATCATATGCTTTTTCTTGTTATTACCCGTCCCCTTGTGTTATGTAGCTTTTTCTGCATGTAAAAGGTCTGCAAAGTCACAAACCCTCAAAGTACACCCTGTAGCGAGTAAAACTCTAACACAGAAAATACATGTCTATGCTGCCCCAGAACGCCTCGTTGTATATTTTTCCTTTATCATTTTTTTCTTCTGGGGCATATTGACGTCACTACATCCAAATGGACCAATTGTTCAAAATGGATCAATCCGCGGAGCTCCGCACACACACTCACTCAGACCCCACGCAGCAACCAGGAAACAACACCAGTAATCCAGCTCACACTGTCCGCTCCTCGAGCCTCAAAGAGTGGAGCAGCGAGTGGAGCAGCGAGCGGAGCAGCGTCCCGCCAACACGGCACCCAGACCCCACGCAGCATTCTCATCTGTTTGTCATTACTGGTGTCATTTTCTGGTTGCTAACAAACGCCATTGTAACACATAAACACTGATGTTACTGATGTAACAGTGGTTGACTAACCAGAACAGAGTGGGCAAGCTGACCAATCAGAGCACAGTGGGCTCATAGAGGGGGGGGGGGGGCAGGAGCTCCAACAAGGCGTGTAGGACAGAGAGTGAATACACATACTATACAGAGATGCTGAGAAACCAATGTGATTTTGGAACATTGAACAATGTAAATCTATTCTAGTAGACCTCAACAATGGAATTATGATCAGTGGAAATGGTCAAGACATGTGACCTTTTTAAAATCGAGAGCAAGACATGGAGCAAATTCACAAAAGACTGTGTTAACCTTGTAGTGAAAACTCTTGTTGGCGACCTGGCTTCTGAAATGTTTTTTGTAGACTAAGTTGTTAATCTTCCAACTAATCTCGACCTCCAACTTCGAGACGAAACAGATTTCTTGAAAAAATAAATAAATCCGGATGTTATATATTTTCATTTGTGGAAAACAAGTGGTGTTGGCTATTACATAAATACCCTGACTGATGAATTTTCACGGGTTATTAAACATTGATAAGCATGGGTATCCTTGCCTATAGAGTGGCGAAGTCCCTCCCCTTCCGGGGGACCTCCATGCGACCTTATTTCGGAAAAAGTATGTATTGAAGTCAATGGAGAGAGAAAGATTATCTTTTGATCCCGTTTGAATTGTGCAACGAATTACACATATGATGTTTGTCAATTTAAAAGATAATTTTGCAAGTCAAAAAAATTAAAATGTGCTGTAAAACTGTGAAGTAACACATTTTTTTGTGTGAAGCACTCAATGAACTACAACTCTGGTCTTCCATACGTCACCAACACCAAGATGGCCGTCACGTTACCACATTTCGCCTCTTTCTTTCAGAATGAAGCGAAAAGCATTAAAAGAGGTGAAAATCACTACAAGTCTGGCCATGTTGAGAACTGTACATACACAAACTGTGACTTTTTTGATATGGAAATAATTTTGTAAGATTTACAAACATCATATGTGTAATTCGTGGCACAATTCAAACGGGATCGAAAGATAATCTTTCTCTCCCCATTGACTTCAATACATAATTTTTCAGAAATAAGGTCCCATGGGGCGGAAGTAGATGGGTGTGACTTCGCCACTTTATACAAGTGTGTGCCTCTTCTCAGCCTCTCCATTCACACAGATTGAATTTTGTCAGACTAGTATTTGAGATTCCCCAGAATGTGTTTTCCTCCTTTGTTTGTTTAGTGTGTAACCAAGAGCATTTCTGCATACCTAAGATTGGTTTTGGGGTTGAGGGAACTTTCCAGAAGTTTTTTTAAGACATCAACACCAATGTTTTTCCAGCACATTAAACTCTTAGGTGGCCCTCCAAGATTGTTTTTTCCTGACCACCTTCAGGAAAAATCTGGTTTTGTAGATAAACATACAAGGCTGTTTTGATTTGTCTTGTCCAACACCATCTTTACTCAAAACACTGAGTTCTGACAGCCTCATGTTCACTCCTCAAGGTTATTTGTACTTATCTTTTCAAAAGCCGGGAAGAACACTTTTGCAGGATAAGCCATAATGAAAAGTGAAATCAGGTGTCCAACTGCATCATAACATGCAAAATCAGGCTTTAAATAGGTGCGGAGTTGTTTTGCCAGTATGTTGTATTTTTAAATATCTGACTAATTGATTGCAGTAAGTATTGCTTGGTTGATGTAATTTAGTGGGAATGCTGATACAGCATTCCAACTACTTGTTGGACTATGGACGAATTATTTATTATTATTATTCCGCCGGGTTATTTTGTCCCTCTTCTGCTCCCACATTCCACATCGCAGAAACATCAAAACGTTCAGCTCGATCAGGAATCGATGGCTATTACTTTTCTCATTCATAACTTTCATAATTCCAGAGATATATCCCATAATTCATCACATTTTTAACATGGAAGTCAATGGAGAAACTCTTCAAACTTGAAAAATCTTCATGCGACTTCAACTGCTAATTCCTTCATACCTTCATACTTCATACTTTCACTCAGAAACCTCATTCCAATTTTAAGATGTTACACATCTTTCTGACATTATCTCATTACACAACTTTTAAATCAGATTCCTACTTTTAGAGATATTAAACATTGTTCAGACCTTGGTAAAGAGGCCTTCTTCAGATTTTAACATTAATGTGTATTGCGCAGCTCGTTAAGGCTAGAGTGCATGATGTCACAGGTAGAGTGGAGGAGAGCTTGAAATTCGCCTTCATATATTTTTTAAAAACCTGCCATAATTCCCAAACCCTACACTCCTTGGACATCATGTTTCATGGAAAATGTAGGAAAACATCTCTTAGCTTGACAAATAAAAAAAAAAATAAGCAAAAATATTCAACAAAATGCCTCTTGACGGCATGAAGTGACAAAAACTTTCAACATGTCTCCATTAAGGCCCATTGTAAATTCAGCGTGATTATTCCTCACAGCAGCAGCCGCACACCTTAAATTAATCTGCCAAAAAGGCCACATTATTGACCCGAAAGTACACAAAAAGCACACTTCAGACGCTCAGGGTCCTTGAGATGTTTCACGCGTTGAAATTTCACCAATATCTGTTACGGTTCAACAAAATGAGGTTTATCTCTCATTCAGAACAATGGAAAGGCTCCCCTCTCACTGATTACTGCACATCACCATGGAAACCTTTGGTCTCTGGGCTCAAGCACAGGTGTTTCATAACGTAGTTAGCTCAAACATAAACACCTGTGTGTTGGAGATATGACATGATGATGTCATAACTCCAACTGACAGGCTCATAACGCCACCAAACATCACATGATGGTTAACACTAAAGCCCTGAACAGCTCTACATCAAATCTATGTTACGTAATGTGGTGTTACTATGGCAACGCCTCGCTATAAAACACGATGTCGCTGTAACTCCAATGGACACGGTCCAATCGTCCCCCAATTTTCACTTGTATATCACCGGTCCATGCCTCAACAGCTCTACGCCAAGCGCCTTATGGGGTTTCATCAAATGTCGTTGCCATGGCGACAGATCACTCGCCATCAAGTTAGTTCAAAAGTTTGCAGTTAAAATATTCTGCTGCTTTTCCAAGCCTTTTTACTTTCTTTTCTTCTCTTATCACACATTCAAGCCCCCAGTGTTCATGTGTCATTTCAATCTAAATTCTTCACTTTCTTCTTACACATTACATTTCAGCATAGCAGTTCAGCGTCAGCTTTTCAGCATAAAGCATTCCCACTAGCAATTTCTTCAGAAATTGCATTCTCTAGTTAGTTCTTGGCCTTCTACAGTGCCTTGTACAATGTCTCCCTATCCTTTTTTGACTCTTATTTATCATTTTTCTTATTCTTCTCTTTCAACACCTTTCTCCTCTGTCTTCCAGGGTCCTTCTTCATCCGCCTTGAAGCTCCCATGAACAACATCACCACCTCTCTGGGCCACACAGCCGAGCTTTTCTGCCGTGTGTCCGGCAACCCACCGCCTGTCGTGCGCTGGCTGAAGAACGATGCCCCGGTGGTGCAGGAGCCTCGACGGATCTCGTATCGATCCACGCCGTACGGATCACGCCTCCGCATTCGCAACCTGGACACTACTGACACGGGCTACTTCCAGTGCATGGCTACCAACACACAGGGGACCGTGTCCACGACAGGCGTGCTCTTTGTCAAATTTGGTAAGAGCAGAGAGCAGTTTCTGCCAAGCATTTACAAGCTTGTTGGCAGGCAGATCTCACAATCAGGTTGTACACCCTTACTGTGACAAACAAGAAATGTTTTCCTACTCATCTTTTCCTTTTAGAGATCTGGCTCCTTTCAGTAACACTCCTCTCAACCTATTCTTGCTTGTAGCTGGCAGCTTGTGCAGAGAAAGATCTGGGAGCAATATTGTTTATCCTCTTGTAAAAAAAATCCCCTTGTCTCCTTTTCCAGATCCACTCCCTACTCTCCTGCCAGGAAGGCCAACGTAAGTTTATATTTTTTCTATCCGTCTTTTAGTTCTCTATCTTCTCTCTGGCACTCGATTCATGCTGTTCTTAGAGTACTATAATCTTATAAATGCACATTGCAAATGCATACATTTTACAATTTGCATACTTATTCATGGCTTGCAACTATGTTTTATTCTTGATGGGTGTCAAAATCTGAGCTTGAAGTTTGCAAATGTTGTTATAGGTGGTCCTGGACCACATAAAGGCAGAAGAAGACCTAAACTAAATTTGATTTTCTATCTGTTCTGATAATCATGTGTGGGCGTGTTTTCCGATAATGTCCATAATGGAAACAAATTTAATTACAGAGAATTTGAAGGTCATGACTTTATAGATAAACTAAAGACAAAGTTACAGTTCAGTGAATTCATTAAGGAGCGTACACCAACATTCCCACTGGTTGCTGACATACTGTCTGCTGATACCGACTGAAACGAGGAAAATGCTGCATTGTGTTTCTATCTTGTACTTCTCATGGCAATGCATGGCCTCCTTTGATATATAGAGCCAGCCTAAAAGTACTCAGAAGGACTTTTTTATTGAGGACTCACTGATATTATAACACTGCTTGGTCTGTAATTTTCTATTTTATTGGTGCAGTTCTCAGTGTGGCTAAATGAATATTTAATATGCGCCTTTTAGATCCCAAATGCCTGATGTTGTATACTGCTGTTTCCGCCCAACCATCTCAGCTCACATGGTTCACATTTGAATGTGGACTGCGCACACTTAGCCGTGGGCCACAGTCGGTATGTGGACCATGAGGACTGTTGGGCGGGAGCAGAACAAAGCAGATGTTGACATCCGAAACACACTGACACAGGTCAGTGTAGTAGATGAAAAACAAATAGTTTGGAGGTAACTTTTGCCAACTCTGTTTTAGAAAAAAAACAGGGCATTTTTGTGGGACTTGAAAAATAGTAATTTGGGCATACATTTGCTGTTTTAAATGTAAATGAATCCCATAAGCATAGAGTAAACACCTAGTGCCAACACACACATGTAAGAAAAGTATGTATTTATTTGTATTATTTCTTTGGGTGTTTTTCCCTTCTGCCCCTCCTTCGTTTCTATACTGCTTGTGGTATTCGAGAAACTAGCTCACTTGGGTTAGGCTGTGTTATTTGATTTTTAGAAGACTAATCAGTAAATAGGATATGATTTAAAATGTAAACGTTTTTAATTCATTTCTCTTTAGGGCAATAATGTGACACTCATCTGCCTCCAGGGCAATAATGAAGTTATTATAATTAAGAGTGAAAGTCTTTGGTCTACTGAGCTAAGTTGATACATTTAAGTCAGAGTCTAAAGTATTGCGGCCTGAAATGAGCAGTATAGAAAAATGATGCACATCTGTGTCTCTCTTTGTGGTTTCTTTTCTATATAACTTTTTATAGTCGCCTAATTAGCTGCAAGCTGTTTGAATGTACAGTAAAACCAACCAGAGTCCTAATCTCTTTACATGCACATCAAATTAAATAGGGTAAGGAGGGTAGCAAATGAAACCAAACGATACAAAATGTTTTAAATAATTATCCATAAGTGCTTTCCACTTTAATATTATCATGTTCTTGGCAAAAGTGCAACTCCTGCCCAAATAAAAAAATATTTTGAGTCTGTTGAACACACTTCGAACTTTCCCTGCTCCTTTGATTTTCACAGGATCAAAGGAGTTGAGCTGGATGATTTTCCCAAATTACATTATGGCAAGGCTTGCTGCCATGTTCCATCAAAACTGCTGGCACATAGTGGATATCAGACACTTACTAAATCCACTCTCACAGTGAGACGACTACACACACATACACACACATTTGAGCACAAACTCATGCTCCGTTTTAAACATCTGTTTCTACCATTCCTATGTTTACATGTTTTAGATTTTTGGACACTGTGACAACACCAGCAATAAACTAAAATGGAAATACATATTGATAAGAAAATGGGAGGATGAATTTTAGGCTAAATTACAAGCGTTTTTGAGGATGATCATGAGGGTTCTTTAATCCAATTTCTCACAACAGAAAAATGATTTTTGCAGCAATCTGATAAAGAGAAGCAAATCCATCTGGATATTTTGAAGCCTGTATATGCTTAAGTAAGTAAGTACTTTTTTGAAACCACTAAGGGTTTTGTTCTTGCCAAAGGATCATGATGCATTTTAAGTTAATTTCCAGGCTATACAAATGTATAAATGTCTTCAAAGACTTTTCAGTTATATTCCTTAATTTGAATTAGTTCCATGAAAATCCACATGATGATGATGCAAGGCAAATACTTTGTCTGATTTTCCTTCTGAGGGAATTACGTTTTTAGGACTCCTATAATCTAAACATCTCAAGGATTCCAACTCGTTGAGGTACAGCTTTCTCCACACGATAAGCTACATTACACTTTGCAAGTTGGAATACATTAGGTTCACCTTGTGTTTTTTTCCCTGCAACCTTGTGAAGGGAAGTGTTGAGCTGAAGACTAGCATGCAACCGTGAGTCTCATTACAGTCATTACAGACTTCATTTAAACGGACAGGGGCCTCCTTTGACAGCTGCCGAGCTGCGGTGGTGGTGGGCTGATTATTGCTGCTGCGCATCATTAGTGCCACGGCAAACTTATTAGCTGTAAAGTAAGGTGGCAGGCCGTCAATAAGACAAGGTCACAGAATGATGACATGTGATGACCTGCAAGCGCTTACCTCATGCCGCAGCTGTTCAAACGTCACGACTTCTGGTCTTTCTCGTCTGGTCTGAAGTTTTTGGAAAGACATCTGGTCCAAAAGCTTGTCAGTTCAAGTGAAATATACTTTTGTAACTTGCACTCTCTCCCATTTTGTCTGTGTTCAACAGAGAGCTCAGTGGCTTCCATTTTCTTGGGGCAAATTAGCCACAAATATTACTTACAAACTTGAGGGAAGATTTTTTGTCACCCACCTGAAGCTGAACATAACATGAACTTGTTGTTGTCTTTGCTTCGGTCTGATTTCCATCCTCTACGCTGGGCTTAAGTATACTTGTTTGTTTGTTTGTTTGTAGCCTTTATTTAACCAGGTGAAAGCCCCTTGAGATCAAAAGATCTCTTTTTCAAGGGTGACCTGCAGGACATTAGTTACACATGTAACATAAAAACAACAGAACAACAATAAGGATGACATACAACATAATGTACAGGGTACAGTTTACAAACTCTATTTACAGAGACAGGTACCATGAGTATCAAACAGCATGTCACCCAGCTGAGTTTTAAAATGATGCAGGGGAACCAAAGTGCTCAGTTTTAAACATGTTTGCAGACTGTTCCAATTTAGTGGAGCTGCACAACTAAAAGCTTTCTTCCCTAAGACAGTCCTAGCACTTGGCACATTTAATAAAACAACATCATGAGATCTCAGGCAATATGTACTTTCAATTTGTCGAGAGATCAGAGAGCAGATATAAAAAGGTAGTTTACCCAACATGGCTTTGTAAATGAACATGTACCAATGACTGAGCCTCCGTACAGTTAGTGAAGGCAGACCTGCCTTGGCATACAGGGTACAGTGATGAGTAAGTGCTTTACAGTTAGTAACAAATCTCAGGGCACTGTGATAGGCGGCATCTAACTTTTCCAGGCAATGGGCAGGTGCATTCATATACATCAAATCACCATAGTCCAGCACAGGTAAAAAGGTCACAGAGCCTTTTCCTGGCTTCAAAAGAGAAACAGGACTTGTTTCTGAAAAAGAAACCTAGTCTAACCCTCAGCTTTTTAAGCAGGTTATTGACATGAAGTTTAAAAGTAAGACAATCATCAAGCCAGATACCTAGGTATTTATAACTGGTAACCACTTCAAGTACTTGTCCTTGCATAGTAACAATATCCAAAACAGGCTCTGGTGTCTTTTTAGCTTTTGAAAATAGCATTACCTTGGTTTTATCAACATTTAAAATAAGCTTAAGTTCAGCAAGCTGAGTCTGAATAATGTTAAAAACAGCCTGTAATTTAACACCAGCCTCCTTAATGGAGGGACCTGCACAGTACATCGTTGTATCATCAGCATAAAAATGTAAAGTAGCATCATCCACATTTTCACCTAAACTGTTGATATATATGGAGAATAAAAGTGGACCTAAAACAAAACCTACTGTGTGTGTGTGTGTGTGTGTGTGTGTGTGTGTGTGTGTGTGTGTGTGTGTGTGTGTGTGTGTGTGTGTGTGTGTGTGTGTGTGTGTGTGTGTGTGTGTGTGTGTGTGTGTGTGTGTGTGTGTGTGTGTGTGTGTGTGTGTGTGTGTGTGTGTGTGTGTGTGTGCGTGTGCACGTGTGTGCGTGTGCACGTGTGTGCGTGTGCACGTGTGTGCGTGTGCACGTGTGTGCGTGTGCACGTGTGTGCGTGTGCGCGTGCGTGTGTGTGCTGTTCGATGGTTTTATGTAAGATTTAGGCAGCTTCCAATGTGGCTGTCTAGGACCAGAGCAGAAAACTAGAGCTGAGAACAAATACAGGAAGGAGAAGACAGGTTGAGAACAGGAGAGATGGTGGAACATTTGAAGCATTCATTTTGCCTTAAGCTCAGGCCTTTTTAGATTTCTCAGTTTTCTTTCCAGTGCTGTTCTTAAAGTCTGAAGTTAGTATTTCAGAGCAAGTCTTAAGCCGAGTTAGAAGTTTTCATTGGCATATTGTACATTTAAATCAAAATATTTCAGCTCTTGGACTGTCAAAATGACAAAGTTGATTTTTCCTTTTAAATAATTTGCTAATAATATATATACGTAGCTGAGACCAGCAGCAGGTTAGCTTAGCTCATGATAAAAACAAAGAAACATTTGTTCCTGGCTCAGTCTAAAGGTAGCTAAATATTTATACAAACACCTCTTAAGATCGCAGTTTAACACGTTATACCTCATTTGTTGAATCCATACAAAAGAATAATTGTAAAAGTGGCACTTTGTGGTTTTATGGGGCGTTAGCTGTTCCTTTTATACAGTATAAGCTGTTCCTTTAAATTCTCACCAAAGTCTCAAGTTCTCCTTTCGTGACTCAAATCCAAGTGTCATATTTATAAACCAGTTTATTTTCTTATACGAAGTTCATCAGAATGCCACAATTCTAGGTAAATAAGAAAAAGATCAGTGCATCGCCTCTATTTTGTGCTTTTTCTCCTCCCTCCATATTCCCCCTTCCCTTCCTCTCCTCCCCTCCTTGGAGATGTTTTAATAGAGCCAGAATAAACACAGGGTGAGGGGAAAAAGTCTCGCCTGCCAAAATTAGACCCCAAACTTTATGCGTCGCTCTCTGTGCGTGCCACACTTCCTTCATTTGTGAAAAAAAAATGGAGATGGCGGGAGAGTGAAGGGAGTGAAAGAAAAACAGTGTTAGCAGTGTAGGAGGAGGATGGTACCATTAACTCTCCTGGGTTCCATGTTGTTCTTTGAACCCCTGGTTCTACGGGATTGGAGGCGTTCAGGTGTGATTATCTGAGTTATCCAGCAGAAGGTTTAGCTCAGATTAGAAGCAGGAAATAACTCCTGACGAGGCCTGCGCGCATGATGCAAACCTCAGGCCAAAACTGTCCATGACGCAATTTTTCAATATAATTAATCAATGGGATTAATTCATCAGATGCGTTATGAAGGCAGGAGCTGAACTTTAAATTACTTTTATTTGTTCTTTCAGGTTTATTGTTTTTCTTTTTGTATGCTAGAGCTATTTTAATAATGTATATGAATTACACTAAAGCAATGACAGAGTTGCAAAGCAAAGACATTAACAATATATTTAGGTTTTTTGAGCTGAGACTTGTTTTATTTAATTCATATAAGTCATGATAACTTTCTTGTAGCACTCGGGGACAGGTTGGGGGGGTTTGTCAAGCATGACAGATGGCTTGTGGGTTTGTGAAAATACTTTTTGAGTTGAAATTGTGCATCATCTGCAGCTCTAATCAATATTTGTATTATAACAATGGATACAAACACATTGCATGGTGACTCTGTGTTTCCCCTCACCTCAAAGGAGCTTTAGCGTCCGTCCGCTCATTGCTTTGGTTTTAAGGTTCACAACTTCACTGTTCTGGTTCAGTATTACTGCTCTTATAAAGCCATTTTTGGCCGCACCAATCAGCTGTTTCCAGAATAAAAGCTCTGATAGAGCCACTGCCCAGCTCCAGATGGATAAAGTTAGCAACTAGCTGGTAAACATATAGAGCCAATTAGCAGCTACCCTCAGGAGTGGGCAGTGCTCAAACTGGGTAAATATAGGACTTGTGTTCATTTGGTGGCCAGAAACACAACAATTCTTGTATGATTTCCAAGATACAGCTTTTATATATACTTCGAAAAACAGTCTATATGCAACACACAGTCTCTATCTGTGTTTACAATAGAGGGGTTTTCTCCCCATTTGAAAAAATTAATACCACTACACCCTGGCTGTCAAGGCTGTTTAAATTACTCAAAACTTTCCCCACCACTTTTCTCTCAGCACTGGCAGAAAAGCAAATACAAAAATAGCTGCTGTTTTTTTCTTCTTCATTCTTTTCCCTCCACCGAGCCTCTCTGTATTGGAGAATAAGGAGGAAAGGTTTAACAAAAGACTGATTTTCAGTGGTTGACTTTTCTGCTGCCTGCATACAGTATATACCTGTTAGAAATGGTGATTGACAGTATTTGGTAGAAGCTGTGCTCTGCTGTTCTTCTGTTCATTATTCCACCTTGAATATTAAAATACCTTATTTGAACAATATTTGACTCCCAAACATTGATTTAAATCTCTGTTGACAGTTAATTCAACAATCACACATGCATGAAAGTGCTGGTTTGTTATGGTTAAGTAGCTACATCCATAAGACCTTTCCTTTCACTTTTGTACGTTTTCTATTAATTTGTCAGTAAAGATCTTAAATGTTAGGTATAATTACAAGATTTGATGTGATTACTCTAATCAGGTTTGTTTAACCGTGATACTGTGTAAACACACACACAGTATGACTTTTCCTGATCTTGTGTGTGGCAATAAACCCTCTGTAATTGGCCAGCTGTCAACACACTTGGATTAAATTGACCTCAGAGCTGGCAGGACGGGCCTCACGGTGCCCCCGCTGCCAGCAGCCCACCGGCAATCCAATTATACATGAGAAGCATCAAAGAGTTAAAAACTAAGCAGTAATTTAACAGTGTATCGACAGGACTGTAGCGTGTGTCTCACCTACAGCAGTGCATGGGTTGATTGACAAATTAGTTTAAGCAAGTAGTTTCCCAAATGTGTAATGGTTTGAAGATGTCAGCTTCATCTTGAAGCTTGCTCATGCTTGTTTGAAGGTATTAGGCGCTAAAATATGTGTGTACAGTAATCAAAATAGATTTATTGATACCCTGAAACATCTTATCTCTTCTCCTCTCCGCTCTACAGCAGCTGTTGTGAAAGGCTTGTACTTATCATGTCTGTGTGATTAGCATCTGATTTATTAAGACGTCAGGTAATGCTTTTTACTGTAGGTGTGTTCAGTGTAGGAGGATAAAAGGATGCCGTCAAGGGGTGTTATCAGGCAAACATCAGCAAAGTACCCAAAATCCTCATTAAGGAAGGCACAACATGTCAAAGCATCTACTTATGCTGCAATTAAGCTCTTAACTAGAATCATTATTTACAGACTTTATGGCAGAAATGTTGCTCTCAGCTTTATCTATCTCTCAAGCTCAACACCAATGTAACTCTAAGGCATGGATGCAAATTGCCGCTAGGTAAATGTCTTATAATTAATGAGATTGACAGTGCATTAGCTTCTAGATGGAAATTCGAATTTAATGAGGATACAGGCACAACTCCATGTCTGCTCTTTTTCTCTGTCAACATAACATCAGTTTTTGTTGATATTGTGTGCATGTATTATTGTTTTTAATTCATAATCAGTCCAGCTCCCATGCAGTCTTTTCGTGGTGCCTTCACCTTTTTCTGCAGTCTTCCTGTACATACAAGGTATTTAGATTTTACCCCTCCAACTACAGCCCTTTTAACATAACTGCACCTTTAAACCACATGCTTTTGGAAGTGTCCACACAAAATTGCACATACCAATTTACAATTCACACGAATTCAATTATTAGATTTTCTCCAATTGTTCCAGGATTCCTCTCTAGATGTAATTCAATGTTTAATAATAAAGGAAATATATTCTATCCAGTTTTTTGTCCCAAGCTGGATGAGAACCTCAAAAATACGACTTTGAGAAGTGACTGTGCCTGGCCAATAGGTAGTCTGGCGCATAACCCTACATACATTTGAGATGAAGCTTCTGTTAAGATGTGTGTAGATGTTGTTACTATTGGACAGAGCCCTGTTTGCTTCTTTTACAGTTTTCCAGTCATTTGTAATTTAAGCCAAGCTAACTGGGTGCCAACTGTAGCTTCATATTTACAATAATACGCCCCTGACCAGTAGTACAATCTGAAATGAGGCACAAAAGTTTAGCTAAAAAGCTAAACACCACTCCACCACTGCTGGCCTCAGCCTACAGTATGTGTTGTTTTTGGTCACAATAGGCGCTTAACTTAAGCTGTATTGAGAAGCTTTGGATTTTGGTTTCACTTCTCCTCACCTCAGTGCCAGTGTCAACACCGCTGTGGTTCTTAGAAGCTGGCCAGGATTGATGATAATTTGCTCCAAGCATTGCCTCTATTCCGACTGAGAGGATGACAGGCCCACTCAATTGTTGGATGCACTCCTTTGCCACATACTGATCCACTTCAGCACCTCCACATCAGATCTACGCAGGATTTTTTGCTTCACTTATTTCAATTTTCGGATCCGTTTAAAAACAATATGTATTTCACTCTAGAGCTCTTTCAGACAATGTTCTACCTGCCAACAAAAGGCTCTGCACTTTCTCAACCAAGAGCTGTTGCAATATTCCCAAATTGCTTAGTAGTCCTGCCAAACATGGAAAATGGATTGAACTTGTATTGGCAAGATGTAAAAAGGGATATTAGGTCAATGTTTTACATTAATTGATACACAAGTAAAGACACAAATGGCTATTGAGACTTTTTCTTCACCTCTGTCCTCTATTCCTTTGCGAGCCTGCAGTAGACAGGGGCTTTTTCTGTCTCAGACGGCACATATGCACACTGGCAGTTCTACATAAAACACAGAGTCAAAGAACTGCACACACAGTCACTCTTTACAAACCCTATCTCTCACACATGTTTAGTTAAGCCCTCGGTGGGTCTTAATTGCCGTCTTGTTGTGGATTCTTTTTAGGGCAGTGCTGATTGATTGGGGATCAGGGCCCTAATATGGCTCATTGGGGACAGGCCCTTTGACATGGCCTGGTCCCAGGGGGAGGGTACTGTTTGAAACCAGAGCTCCCACCACAGCCCCCTCCCACAAGCCTGAATACCTCTACTAAATGCTGCCCAGGTCAGGGGGCTCCACACACATACGGGCATGTCAACATACACACGTTGGGACTGTCATGATGTGTAGCCAACTTAAACCATTAAAGCAATTTACATTATTAGGTGTAAGTCTGTTTTTACACATCTTACCGCACACGCGAGTTTCATACACAACTCATTATGAACAAGGCTTTCACACTCAGCCTGGACAGGCCCTCCTTCCTGTTTCCTGGTTCCCAGAATGCCCCATGTCTGTCTCTTGGTGATCCTGCTGGCAGGTCTGGTCAAGGTCAGGTCTGGTAAGAAAGTTGTGTGTGTTTTTGTGAATCACAGTTTCTCCCTGAGGGTTATGGGGCCTATAAGAAGGTTGTGGGGTTTCCCTGAACTTTGCCCCAAACCTCCCATGAACACACATAACACACACACTCCTTTAAGAAAAAAACACATATACATGCAGACAAGTATGCACAGAAAGTGTTCTTTATTTGCCCTTAGCAGTGGTGTTGAGTGTGTAAGAGAAACAGAGGAAGGCACAGTGTATTTCGAGGTATGAAGAGAGGCTTTTGTTGTTAGTTTCTGAAAGCCACGAGCCAGAGGATATTCAACTATTTGTAGAGCTCAACATGATCAATGCAGTTACATGTAACTGTGAGTTTTTCTTAAAGGAAGCTCTGTCAGTTAAAGCTAGTTTATTAATCAGTTTTATAATAATTTGCCCTGGCGCCTACCAACTAGCCTGCATATTGTATGACTAGAACACTGTTGGTGTTAGGATGAAGAAGCACTTTCATCTCTTTTGTTTAGAGAAGATTTTACAAGCAAGATAAACATAGGCAATGTTTCCTTTGCTAATTCACTTTAGTGCAAATCTGTGGAGGCTTCTTAGGGAACTTCGTCATTGTATGCTCCAGTGTCAACAGGATTATAAGCTCTGCTGCTTGTTGTTAACCCTTTTGACATATCTATGCCTCTGTGGAATTGAGCCAGAATAGCCTGAAAGAGAAATGTTAGGTTCAGTATCTCAGGCTGCCAGTAGTCGTTGACAGTAAAATAACTCATACAAAATAGCACATTTTAGATGCCCGTATTCACTCCAATGTTGTGTTCACCAATATATTTTTTTAAAGGGAAAATCATTTTTATACAAAAATATTAGTTGTCAGTTTAACCTGTTCCTTAAGTTCGGCTCTCCTGGTGGACAACGCATCAAATTATGGAGAAGGAAAGCGAGAAAAGGGAGGTGGTTTGTGTTGTAAATGTCATACTTGAATATCATTTGAGGAATTTAGATTAGAGACTAGTACTTCAAGCTTCAACATAAATTGCGTTTCAAGTTTCAAAAGTTTGAAGCACACGGAACCTCAAAGAATGTAACAAGAGGAGTTTTATAAAAGGTCAAAGGTCTATATGTAACCACTTCACCAGTCTGATATAATGATTACGTAATACTTCTATATTTTGCAGTCATCCCTCCTCTGTACTTCTTTTCTCTGGCCTCAATCAATTTAGAGCTGACTCTAGGCAGGAAGTTCTTAACACACAGAAGAGCGGATATTACATAAACAACATACTTGTGGACCATGTTGTAAATATGACCGACAACTCTTAAGAGTGTGTGTCAGACCCTAGTGCCAATTGAATAATGTGCTAGTTAGTCCCCTTTGTTTTAAGAGTGCAGGAGCCTTTACATTATCTTTTATTAGGAGATCTGGAGCCATTTCGTCTCGAGACCTCGCTAAAAAAGCAGGACTATTAGCGAGGTCCACTATTAAAGTCATTCTTTAATGAAGTGTTGTGATTTACCTTACTGCTGTGCCCACAATATATTTCTTCGACGGTTTAGGCTTCACCAAGGAGTTTTTTTTACTTTTCTTCCCCAAAATCCTAAGGAACTTCAGACAACATGCCTAACTCTCTGAATGTTCAGTGTGGGTTTAATGTGTAGGCCGAGAACGCAATAATTGTAGTGATACATATAGCAGACACAGAGGTTTTCCAGCCAAAAAGAAATACTAACTGGTGTATAAGTCATAAGTAGTCATTAGTAATTATTGCATTGTATTCTGGTATAATGAGGCAGCTGTCAACGGATTAATTCTTGAATGCAAAAAAAGTAAATCATTTGTCAGAAAGGAAATTTGTGGCAATTGGACAAAGACATACAAAGCAACTTTACGGCTTAGTTAGTATGTATAAAGTTGGATATCCTTCAAATAGACTTAAGCCCTTTTATGTTTGTTTTCTGTGTCCTACAGACACCTTTGACGGCAGTGTGTGTAAAGAGAGATTATTTATTGGCTCCAACGTGCGACAGTGTTTCCCTTCCCCCTAATACACGCCTTTAGTGACTCTTAATAGCTCACATGAAGGATTATTCCACTTTCCTCAGGAAGCAGCTTGTGTTCAAACGTGTGTCTTCTTGTTCCTCAAGCACCGTCAGTAGCCAGTCAGCCAAAACATGTGTCCTCCTGTCTTTTTTAAGTGTCTGCCTTTGTGTGTTCGGATTGAGATCTGTGATCAAGGCAATAAGCTGTCGTAAATCATGCAGGAAAAAGTATACGTGTGTGTGGGGGGTTACATGCTGTCTAAATCACAGAAGTAGCTTTGCTCTCGGCTATCTCTTTTTCATGTTCTTTTCTTTTGTGCTTTCTTTGCTTTTCCTGTTATTATTATTTCCACACGGATGATTCAGGGAAGCCTGGAGTCAATTTGAGGAATGCTAATAAGAAAAACTAAAGACAAGACATTTTTACAGCCAAAAATATGGAACCAAAGCATCAAGTTTGTGAAACTGCTGCAGGGAAGAATTTTCTTTTTCTTTTTAAAAACAGATCACAAACCACCATTATACATCTTTGTTATATCAAGTTGGACCTTCCTGGTTAAAGAATGATGGACTTGATCGGTACAAGTTATTGGGTCTTCATGTTGTTTTTAGGATAAAAACCTTTAAAGTCGTACATACACACACTTCATTGTTAAACAACAGTGAGACTTGATGTCTAGAGCCCCTTACTGTTTCCAGCTTCCTTCTTTTCCTCAATAATCTCTCAATCTTTCGTTTTCTCCCTGATTTACCTTTTCTCGCCCTTCTCTATCGCACATTTTAACTTTCCTTTTCTTGTTTATGTTATGTTTTCCTACCTTCTCTCTCTGTTTGTGTTATTTGTTCTTGGGGATCTCTACTAATACTCAAACAAAACCTTCTCACCCTCCTCCTCCTCCTCCTCGAATTCACCTCCCCAGTAATGGGTTTCACTTTGTAACCTCTGTGCTCCACGTGTTTATGTGTGTATGTGTCCGTCTAAACACCGCTGGGTTTATGTTAGGTTTTAGGAGACATATTGCCCTGCTATCCTGCTAATTGGCAGGCTGATTGACACCCTGACTCCCAAACATCTCCCCCCACTTGGACCTCTGATACCCTGCAGTCCTCCGGGGAAGTGATGTCACCAGTACAGAAGCATTGTGAGGAGTGAGGGGATTGATGTAGGGTCCTTCCCTGCTTGTCGGATCACCATGTATGCGTTAACCCTGTTATTAAAACTTGTTGGTAGCATTCATAGTCCTGAGAGACTGGGTCTTACAACACCAGCAGCTTTATGTGGGAAGTATTCTGTGGACTATAGATAAGATCATCCTTTAAATAACATTCAGGAAAAGTTTACATGAAAACATTTTTACTTTCTATCTCAGATCAAGAGTATTTCAACCATAGGTAGTTTCATAAAAGCATAGGGAGTTACTGTTTGAATCAACCAGCGCCTGTTGCCTCCTTTATGGGAAAATTCCTCAGACTCAATGCAAGTGATGTAGAAACTATTTATTCTAGAAAATAAATACAAGAAGTGTTTATTTAGCATGAGCAGCGATAGCCACCATGACTGTATGCCATGTTTAGGCTGGTTATGGCTTTGTATATAAAAGTTCAGCACTTCATTAATTTCAGAGAAGCCAATCCTGAGGAGGTCCACCTGCAAAAAAACACAGGTCGTCCTTCAAAAAATCTGAACCTCTTTCTTAGTGTTAAAAACAATGTAGATTGTTTGGAAACTTAACGTTTTTAAAATTCCTACATGTATGTCTTAAACTGGACTTCCTTCTGAATCACATTTGTATCATCTCACTGGTACCTATGCATCACAACCCAACAAATGCATTTTTTAAAACACAGGTTTTTGCTCTGAACATCTACTAAAAACCATAAAATTATGTTATTTAAGAGAAAAACTTACCAACCCAATTCCATCCATCGTGTCCTCTCAACATCGTCTCTTATGTCTCTTCTAGTTCACTTCCTCTTGCGATACGCTCTGAATCACTTGGTCCTCCTCTCTGACAGAAGCCTCTGTTGTTGCCGTCAGTGAGTGGCAGTAACACGAGGACCCAGGAGAGCTCGTTCTTTCTTCTTTGTATCCTAATAAAGCGCCCAGTGGCCCTCCCTCGCTGCTCATTCCCAGTGTGGTCACAGGCCACTGGCAGCCACAGACACCAGTCAACCTTTGCTGCTGGTGGCCTTTTTGGCTCCATGTCAGTGAAGAGATCATTCAACTCTGCAGTCACACATGCATTCTAAAACTCTCCTATGATAACTAAGTTACACTGTCACAAGTATAAAGAGTCCAACACGTCAATCGCTGCCCAACATTCATTGTTGGCTGTTCCAAAACATGGTAAATGGTAAATGGACTGCACTTATATAGCACTTTATCCAGTCTTTATGACCCCTCAAAGCGCTTTACATACTACATGTGATCATTCACCCTTTCACACCTCATTCATACAGGGCAGTGCCACTTGCTCTAGGAAGCTAACATTCATACACATGCATACACATTCATACACCATTGGCCATGCCATCAGGAGCATCTCAGGGTTAAGTATCTTGCCCAAGGATACATCGATATGTTGACTGAATCGGCTGGGATCTAACCAACAACCTTCTGGTTGAAAGAAGACCGCACTCCCTCGCTGCCACAGTCGCACATCAGTATATATTTAACCACTATTGCATCCATCAAACTATAATACTTTTTCAACATTCATGTTTTGCTGAGTAATAATTCTGTGGTTCTTTTCGTAGTTTTAAACAGCCAACAATAGGTTTTGTTTTCTCATCTTCTTTCTATGATCTGTGGCAGGAAATGCAGTCCCTCGAGAGCAGCGACCGCACGATCGTCCATTGTTTTCTCCCCCTCAATACTCTCATGTCCATCTAATCCTTTCCAGGCCCACAGGTGTCTTTGATTTTTAGTTGGACACTTTCCTTTTAAATACACACAAACATCTAATCCCAACACCATTCACAAACTCTCAGTGCAGCATCTCTTTGACTCACTGAGCTCAAAAACATATCCATTTAAAAAATATTAAACAAATGCCTTATAATAACCTTAACATGAATCTAATAAGACTACTAAAGAAGTATACCAGTGGTTTTGCATATGTTAGCCATATATATCAGTCATGCTGGTTTGTTTTAGAAGTTATGATAAATGAAGCAGTCATTTCCAGGTTTTTCCTCTGACAAGATCTTAATAAGGATTCCTTAAAAACCATAATACAAAATCATATCTTGTAACATTTAGAAATATACAACATAAAAAGTGTAAAAAATGTTACAGTACATTTTACCCAACAACTTTCAGTTTAATAGCTAGCTACTACTCGCAACAACACCGGTATAGTCCTTTTAAAATCACACATGCATATACATGCATATACTTATTTAAGTAATTTAAGGGTGTGTATGTTTTGAAAAGAAAATGCATATAGCACAAGCTGAGGGGGCATCCCCAGTCAGAATCCAGCTGTGGCCCCACGCTGCTGGCAGCTCATCCCCTTTTCACTCAGCACCCTCAGCAGCTCCAGCACTGAAACCCTGACATCTAACATGTCATCAGGATCCTCCCCTCGCCTCCTTACCCTCAAAATCTGATCCTTTGTAAACCCCCTCCAACACATAGCGTTGAGTTTCACATCCCCTCTACTCCAAAAATCAACACAAATCTGTCATCCCAGCCCACAGCTCCTTGATGAGACATACCCAAGTTTACATGCAGAAGGCCTAAAGACTTGTTCCATAATCAAAACATGAAGCAAAGTATATACCTAACAATGCAGTCATTTTATTGTGGAATAAGCATGTGCTAAAGATTTTTAGTTTTTTATATATACTTTATATAGTTATATAGTTATAAATAGTTACGGGTTCATGTATACTTTTCTGTTGGTGCCTTGCTGATATATTTCAATACATATCTAGTAACACCCACAGTGATAGGAAACATAGACGTATATTATTTATGTATGTACGTGGATGTGAGCAGTTTATCCATGTTATATTACTTCCCATTCTTCCTTTATTTAAATAATCAAATCAGGAAGACTTGAGTTCATAATTCCACTTTAAACAATGTTTAATTACTTTTTCTGCTGGCTTGCTAGCTCACTAGCTCACATCTTTCCAACCCAGCAGGCATTGAAAGGGAGCTGCAGTCTGTCTTTCACCACTCTGGCACCGCCCAGGTGTGAATGTATGCAACCATATGGATGTGAATCAGTGTGGTGCTGGAAAAAGAGCATGGCTTCTAAGTAAGCGTTTCCATGAATAAATAATGAGGTTGGAACATTTTTAATTTTACAATGGCTCAATGTCCTCAATACCTTGTTTAGGTTCTGTGGTGAGGCTCGCCTTTCTGTTTAGATCTGGGTTATATATCGAGTCTTGGAGAGAAAAGCCTCTCCTTGTAATTAGCTATTATAAAACATTACACAGAGGGCCCGTCGCGTTGGTGTGTAAAATAAAAGGCCTGAACAGCCATCCACTGTTTACACAAATAGCAACCGCACTTGGCTCTCCCTGCCTGGGATAGCTTACACACACACTGAAAAACAAATGGATACACAAGGGCTCAAAATACAAAAGAAAGATTTTCGGAAATACCTCAAATGTCCCACTGCGATTACGGTGTTGTAAATCTGTCTTTCTTACCCATTCCTCTCTTTAGATATAAGTAGTTCCTGCTGCACTGGACAGGATACAGACACTTTTATATGCCTCTTAGACACGGCTTTCAATCCAAATCGCCTTGAATGAAAGAATTTAAAATATAGAAAGCAGTGCAGAGGGATTTTGGATTTGGGCTGAGCTGGTACTGTTGAGGCTGTTCTGACTGGCCAGAGTTGTAATTTGCCTGCGGGGATCAGGCTGCATTGTGGCGGATTGTCTGCTCTCCCTTGTCATTTACTTGTCTGTGTGTGGCTTGATGTTAGTGAGGATGTGTGTGTCCACCATCCTCTGTGACGCACAACCAAACTAACCTCTCTGCTGCCTGGACACACTCCAGCCTCACTTTGGATCCTTGAGTGTTTTTTCTCTCATGCTCTAAACTGGATTTCCATATTCTGGTTCTGATAAAGAAGGACAGCTCTGTCCTGGGGAGTCCTCTGGACACTGTTGGAGAGGTGGGAGACAGGAGAATGGCAGCCTGTCCTCCCTGCTGGACAATGTGTCCCATCCCCCCGAGGACACCCTGTCTGCACTGTGCAGCTCCTTCAGCGACAGGCTGCTGCACACGTGCTGTCTCACAGAGAAATACCACAGGCCTTTCCTTTTAGTTAGGAAGGACGAACTTCTGCAATAAATCTGTAAATACATGTTTATGCTTCCACCTTTAAGGCTATTATCTGGCTGCTATCTACAACTTTAAACATGCTACACTTAAATTGTTAACTATGTTATTTCTACTTTATCTTTACTTTTCTGCACTTTTACTTTTGGCCCTTTTAACCGCTCTAACAATGTAGATTTCCCATCTATGGGACAAATAAAGGTATTCTGATTCTGATAACATTCAGAGAACGGTTAAATCCCAATCATTCATCAATTCCTCAAGGATTCAACCCATTTCCACAATGGCAGCTTTTTATTACCAGGCTCTCCTCTTACAGCTTTAATGCCAGACGTGATTTTCACATAAACAGATGGAACTCTTTGCCAAAGGAAAATATCTGAAGATATAGCCATTTGTGAGATTGTGGATGATGAAGGGGTGCTAAGCTGTCTGCAGGAACACCGCAACATGAACTCATTATTACTGATTCCCACATTTTAGTAGGAAATTACATATTTCATGGATGAAATCGGCTATAACCTGTATTACGTCTTAAATGTAATGTTACCATATCTCCCTGGAATCGGCGGTATGCGGACCAAAGGCACTATTAAATGCTTATGTGTGTGCACGGTGTGTGTGTGTGTGTGTGTGTGTGTGTGTGTGTGTGTGTGTGTGTGTGTGTGTGTGTGTGTGTGTGTGTGTGTGTGTGTGTGTGTGTGTGTGCGCCTGTACATCTGTAAAACCCATTTAGATCTGTACAGACGGGGGGCAGAGGGAGAGAGCTGACCTTGGCCTTTCAGTCACTTAACACTCCTCAGAGAGAGGGAACCTAGTGACCCCAGACTCACACCAAACTGAACACACTCTTGGCATTACCAAGGTTCTGTTTTATGAGTGTGTGCACAAAAGGATGTTTGTTCATGTTTGCGTGCATGTGCATCCATGTATGTCACCTTGTTTCAGTTGCATCTTTAAAGCTTTGCATCTATAAAACTCTTTAAGTGCTGTTTTTAGTTTGTGGCGTAATTAGTGTAATTTGCACGCTGTTACATCCCTCGTAAACGTACCTGACTCTTGTCAACAAACGAAGTCTTACATGGTGGGATGATAATGCAGAATCAAGCCTATGATGCTCTACTTTACAGCTAAACACAAAGTAAAAAGAAGAGATGTTTTCGCAAAATGGGATCATTTAGAAAATTATTGTCGAAATGAAGTAAGGCGAATATTGTTCACTTAATGTTAGGTAGCTAAACAAAGTTGTAAATCATTGTAGTAATATTGAAAAGTAATACCCAAAGAGTGCAAGTATATGGTGAATATTTTTGGTAGCATTACGCTGAAGACAGCTAACATCCACTTTATATATAAATGTATTACATTTCTCCCAAAATGTCACGGTCTGATCAGTAACAAATGGAGTGCTTCTGTTTGCCATTAATGCAGCAGTAGGCTAGTGTAACACATGAGGATGTACTTCTAATCAGCCAATAGCTACACTATGGTTCTCTTGTGCCTGGTTTTTGTGTGAGTGTGGGCAGTGGCATCATGCACTCCCTTGTAGATTGTGGTGATGCCTGGATTAAAGTCTCCATATGGCACAATTTAAATCGCATGACACAGTGATCTCAGACTGTGTGTGTGTTGGTGTTGTTGTGTTGTGTGTGTGTGTGGTGTTGTGTGTGTGTGTGTGTGTGTGTGTGTGTGTGTTGTGTGTGTGTGTGTGTGGTGTGTGTGTGTGTGTGTGTGTGTGTGTGTGTGTGTGTGTGTGTGTGTGTGTGGTGTGTGTGTGTGTGTGTGTGGTGTGTGTGGTGTGTGTGTGTGTGTGTGTGTGTGTGTGTGTGTGTGTGTGTGTGTGTGTGTGTGGTGTGTGTGTGTGTGTGTGTGTGGTGTGTGTGTGTGTGTGTGTGTGTGTGTGTGTGTGTTGAAAAGGACCAGGGTATTTATGGAATAAAAGAGGTGAGAGATCAAAGGCAAGATCTAAGATTGACATGTAGACATTTTGAAATCGACGGAAAAAAATGATAAAGTAATCAACTCCCACACCATCTCTCTCTTTCTTTCTTTCTCTCTCTCTCTCTCTCACTCTCTGCATGTGTTTCAGATTAGGGCTCAATGACATCCCTCTGCCATCAACAAGAATAAAGTCAACAAGCCAAATAATAATTCCTAATGCGAGTTACATCTGTGCTGTGAATCTGTGCTGTGTGTGTTGGTTTAAATTCCTGCCTTTGACATGAATGTGAATTGTCTTTAGCAAAGGGAGATCTCCTTCTTGGTTTAGGACCAGCAATGAGAATCAGCCTTTTCCTTTCACTGAAGTGCAACTAGTGGTTTGCATGCATTATTCAAACATATAGTGCCCTCTTGTGGGATGTCTATGTATTGCAGCACATTTAGAAATCTGAGTCTTTCTGCTTCACAAATCCACTTGCTTCACAAACTGTATGTATTTTAACTGTTGTGATATCTCTTAACAATATTTACATTGTCTAATTTCTCTTTTCTGAATGTCTCAGGGATGATTTTGATGAAGAGGGATTCTGCCAGCCGTACAGAGGGATAGCCTGTGCCCGCTTTATAGGTAACCGCAGTATCTTCGTCGACTCGTTGCAGATGCAGGGAGAGATCGAGACACAGATCACAGGTGACAAACAGCCGCCTTATAAAGTTGGTTTAACTAACTTAACAGCAAATAACATCTATTTTCCTTACATTTTCTTCCTCAACACTTTTTGTCTTTGTGCAACTTCAGACTAAATGTGCTTTTTCTGAAGTTTCACTCAAATAATCACAGCGGTTTCAAACACAACTTGGTCACATTAACATAAGACTCAAACATTCATTATAGATTGTATATTTAAAGACAATCTCTTACATATATGTTGCAAGATTAGCAAAGCATTTTTCCTTCTCAGGCATTTTGTGTCTGACAGGAAAAAGTGACAGCCAGCTTTCATTGGGCCAGGTTCACTGGGTCAACCGTCATTTAGCAGTTGTGTCTTGACTAGTAGTCAAATTCTGCTCACAAACAGTATGTTTACCTTGTACGTTACCTTATTAAAGCTGCCTCCTTGGCAGATACTAAATCAATGAAAACCATCTGCGATTTAAGACTGTTTAGAAGGTAACCTATATTAATCCTGTATGCTGTAGGAGAAAACAGGACGTCACTTTGGAGTTCAAAGGAAGTTCAGCCAGGTCAGGCTCTGTCTGGAGCCCAAATGTTCCACAAACTAAAAATTCCTGTCTGTATTTTTGTTTTGTGTGTTCATGTGCACATGTCCTCAGAGGTCAGTTTTATTTGTGCGTTATTAATTACATCCGTACAGCTGCATCTAATAAGAGTAGAGTAACATTGTTAATCAAACCCATAACATCCAAATGATGTAGCTATTTACCATCTTAAATATATTATAATATATAATGATCTTCATTTTTAATCGCATGTCTTCTCCTTCAACCCCCACGGTGCTGCTTTACTGATAATCACAACCACAGGGAAGCAGATGTTTGCAATAACCATACAGTATGACTATGAATCATACATTTACTGCTGCAGCTTTTATTGTCAGTCTTCCCCTTTGATCATTCATGTGTTTAGGTGCTCAAGAGAGTCTTTTTTGTGTCTTTTGATTGATGTAGGAAAGAATCAATGAAAGTATTTGTAAAATGAATGATATGTATGTTTTGAATTGTGAGTTACGGACTTATAATTGTGTGTTTAAAAGAAGTATGTGAGTGCTTTAGTTCTATTCTGTAACCAACCCTCCTCCCCTCTTTACAGCGGCCTTCACCATGATCGGGACGTCCAACCATTTGTCTGATCGTTGCTCTCTGTTTGCTATCCCGTCTCTTTGTCACTTTGCCTTCCCGACGTGCGACCGCAGCACTGGAACGGACAAACCTCGGGACCTTTGTAAAGACGAGTGTGAGATCCTGGAGAACGACTTGTGTAAGACAGAGTACATTCTCGCCCGCTCTAACCCCATCATCCTGAAGAGACTGAAGCTCCCTAACTGTGAGGACCTGGCGGCCTTGGACAGCCCAGAGGCCGGAAACTGTCTGAGGATCGGCATCCCAATGGCCGAGCCCATAAACAAGAGTAAGACATGTTCAACTTTTAATTATTTCATTTTTTCATTTAGTCGTTTATTGGAATCAGGACAGTGCACATTGATGAACACTTTAAAACAAAATAATGCTTACAAGTGTAAATGAGCCGGATTTTAGCTTTGAGCTCATTTCCATCCGTAGTCCCCTCACATACAACATATAAGAACATAACATTTATATACATAGCAAAAATAAATACATGATATGTAGGAAGAGCATGAGCAGCATACAAGCATTTACCACATTGCAGTACAATGTAGCAGCTACGACATATAAAGTGCAAGATAAGATAAAAGTGCTAGGTAAAGTGCAAGAGGAGATACCCCTGTATAAAAGTGCATTTAGCGGTCTGTTAGTTGCTCAACCATTCTTTAAGTTGTCCTTTAAAACTATTGAGAGTGGGACAATCCCGTATCTCAGTTGGGAGGCTATTCCACAATGGTTATAAGTCCACAGGCATCACTGTGGACTCTATTGTAACTGCTTACAGGAGATGTTTCAAAAAGTAAGTAAGGACTGCAATTTACAATTATTCCAACACTGAAAGATGTTTAATATATTATGTAACTATTTAAAATACATTTGTATTTAAAAAATATATATATTTAATTTAACAATCTTGAATCTCCACATGTTTTGCATTTTTGCTCATTAGAAAAATTACTCAAACTTTTAATTGTTTATCAAATGTTTGCCTATCAATTTCTGTTGTCTTGACAAATCTATTCAGCAACTAATGGTTTAGACAAAAGATTCCCTCAAAAAAAAAGTAATGAATTGTAAAGATGGCAAAAACAATTCTAACATTAAAAAAAAACAATACACACAACTCTGTGAAATTACTAGCGATCAGCTTTTTATTGGTTTCCAGGTTAAAGTTTTTACATATAACATATTGTGTTTGTATCTTTGAAATAAGCTATTGATGACCAAAGGAAAGAAATGTAAGGGCAGGGGTTGATTGAGGCTTGGTTCATGAGCAGCCAGCCCAAATAGAGTTTAATCAGTGAGACCCATTCACTCAAACCACGCCTTTCTCTCCCTCAGATCACAAGTGTTACAACAACAGCGGGGCGGACTACAGAGGGACCGTCAGTAAGACCAAGTCCGGGCGTCAGTGTCAGCCGTGGAACTCCCAGTACCCTCACAGCCACACCTACCTGGCTATCCGCTACGTCGAGCTCAACGGAGGACACTCGTACTGCCGTAACCCCGGCAACAAACTGGAGGCCCCCTGGTGCTTCACGCTGGACGAAGGGGTCCGCTTGGAGATGTGTGACATAGCCGTCTGTGGTAAGAGACTAGAATATGTTTAAATATGTACTATTGAGATTCTAAATATGCAAACATGTTTTTTCTTCATAATTATGAAAAGTGTATTTTGACAGTATTTGGCTGTGATTTACACAAAAGTAATGTCAGAGACCTTTTATCACATTAAATTGCCCAATCATACAATAGGCCATACACATGATATTAATCCTCACTCTTTTTCTCTTTCTTTTCATCCGTATAGACCATAAAGACAAGTCTAGTGGCGGCAACATGGAGATCTTGTACATCCTAGTTCCCAGTGTGGCGATCCCCTTAGCCATCGCCTTGCTATTCTTCTTTATATGTGTGTGCCGCAACAACCAGAAGTCCCCCACGCCTCCGGCCCCTCGCCAACCCAAACCTGTCCGGGGACAAAACGTAGAGATGTCCATGCTCACAACGGCATACAAACCAAAGGTAGAGCCTTCACGACACATGAAACTGTTGGTACTGCAGAGTTTTCCATCCCCATTTTCTTTACATGCTTTCACCTCTCCTGCAATGTTTTCATAACACTGGGAAAAAAAGACTTAAATTAACAAATGCTTATATTATAAGTTTTGCTCTGCACATAATACCAGTGACATCTAAGTCCTCCATCTCTCTGTTGCCTTTCTGTCACTTTTCCTGAATATATCAGAGGTTTAAACTTGAATCTTACCGGCCTCATCTCACTCAAGCATGCCCTACTTATTGAAAAGCACAAGTACATATATATTCTTTATTTAACCAGGTAAAGAAGTAAAGTACTGCTAAAAAACACACTTGTATTTACTCACACATCATTGTTAGACTCAGTTCTCTTTAGCTGTCTCTTTAAGTCATGAGAGCAGACTAAGGAAGGAGTCAAAACACTGGCAAAGCCCCTCTGTGTGTCAACTGGGACATGTCCCAACATGCTGGGGTTACTTGTGTGTGTGTGTGTGTGTGTGTGTGTGTGTGTGTGTGTGTGTGTGTGTGTGTGTGTGTGTGTGTGTGTGTGTGTGTGTGTGTGTGTGTGTGTGTGTGTGTGTGTGTGTGTGTGTGTGTGTGTGTGTGTGTGTGTGTGTGTGTGTGTGTGTGTGTGTGTGTGTGTGTGTGTGTGTGTGTGTGTGGTGTGTGTGTGTGTGTGGTGTGTGGTGTGTGTGTGTGTGTGTGTGTGTGTGTGTGTGTGTGTGTGTGTGGTGTGTGTGTGTGTGTGTGTGTGTGTGTGTGTGTGTGTGTGTGTGTGTGTGTGTGTGTGTGTGTGTGTGTGTGTGTGTGTGTGTGTGTGTGTGGTGTGTGTGAAGGACCGACCTGTCTCAGGCAAAGCTTCAGATCTCTATCATCAGAGCTCAGCAGGTCCAGGAATGTTCAGCTGCAGCTCTTTTCCTCTCTGTTTATTTCTATCCCACTGTCTCTTTTTCCACTTCTCACTTCATCCATCTCTCTTTGTTGCTCTATTTCTGTCTCTCCCTCAATCGCTTTACCTTAGGACCTCTCTTTCATCCGTCACCCCCTCCTTCATCCCCTCCCTCAGTCACAAAACCTCTTTGTAATGCAGATCCTCTATCGCCACTCTGCCAGCCAACACGTAGCTCATATAAGAACTGTATCATATTTCTTTCAAGGTTGCACACTCAGTCATATCACTTATTTATCTTTTTCAACATAATTATGTGGTGGTAGGAGAGAGTGGTTATCTAGACAGCATGTCCGTTTGTGCAATACAGAGTTGATGCTCAAGGTAATGCGTATAATATTACCATCAACAGCTGTAGAAAGAACTGCAGATATCACAGATGTGTCAGAAGCCATTAATATCTGTGGTATTTGTTATTTTTGCAATGGAACAAATGTTCCACAGCCTTAAAAAGGGAGTCTCTCCTCGCTGTGTTTAGATGAGGGCCTCATATCTGCAAAGAGTCAAGGCTGCGAGAGATGAGAGAACGTTTTTCAGGATGACAACCTTGCAGTAATGGAATTATACAGTACATTTCAAATGTTCTTCATGGACAACTAGGGCCTGAAATATGGTTCACACATATTAGATCGCATTACCATCCATATAAGGATTTCAAAGGCAGAAGAAAATCTTTTAGTGCAGTCCTCACCTGTTTTTCAAGCCTATTTATTTATGTCTAGGTGTCTAATGCCATAACCTTAAAAGTCAATTGTATATAGATTGAATGTAATTTCTTCCTTTTTAAAAACCTTTTTATAAGGAATGGGAAAATCTCTAATTATACAGTCATTTATTGCCAAGTTGACTGTCTCACTTCCCCCTTTTATCAACAACCTTGTCTTGGGTTAGGCTGCTACCCAGCCAACTTTGCAGCAGGGTCACCCAGGGGCCATTCCCCCTTGACAATCCATTTAGACACACAGTAAACACACACACACAAACTTGCAGTTGTGTGAGGAAGATCTGAAGGTTTGGGTGTGGAGAGGAAAGACGGGGTGAAACAAACCCATAACTAAAAACATCTGTGTCTCTCATAACATCAGCAGGCCCCTCTCACTCTTACCCACACACTCATACACACACACACTCACACACGCCGCCCCCCCTCAGAGCTCATACAGGCCTGTGTGTCTGTCCTGCTCACAGAGGAATTTCATTATTCATCATAGAGTTCCTGGATTTTGAACATCTCTGCCAACTTTGCCTCACACACATACACACACACAAACATAAAAAAATCCCCCCTATTTCTAAGATCACCTGAACAAAAGACTAAAATGTTACAGAGTTACAGATTTATTTGTCTGCAGCTGACTCACAGTTGTACTGGCAAGATACTTAATTGCTTAGCCTTTCTTAAAGCTGCTGACCTGTCAATTAAATTGCATTTTTAACCTGAAACGTGTTGCCAGATTTCACAATCTTCCCACAATGCTTTCCAAAGAGTAGCTGACGTAATGGATTGAGACTGAAATGACAAATATGAACTCTCTGGGCTATACTTTATTTTTGTATATCTCAAAGACATACGTAATGTTATATTAGGCAGGTTGCCTGCATCGATTTAGGAGCACAAATGTAAACATCATGTCATCATTTCAATTTGTCATGCAAGGATAATGGTGGGAAAGAGTACAAAGAATCATATTTTTACTGTCACATCTCATTTCCCACTGTTCTAAGTTGTTTCCGACCCCTGTTCTTCTCTCTGCAGAGTAAGGCCAAAGAGCTTCCCCTGTCGGCTGTGCGTTTCATGGAGGAGCTCGGAGAGTGCTCTCTAGGGAAGATCTACAAGGGACACTTGTATCTGCCGGGCATGGACCAGGCCCACCTCGTGGCCATAAAAACCCTGAAGGATGTCTCCAATGTCCAGCTGTGGGCTGACTTCCAGCAGGTACGGAGTAGATCCCACCCCAAGCTTTAAAAATAGCTCAAACATGTCCACATGCATATTATTGTGGATGCAATTTTCAACCATGTGTGACTTGTATAAGACATCTTAGGCTCAACAGTTAGTCATTTTAAAAGACTTGCTTCTAACTGGCAATTGTGTGTTGATGTGGTACAAAAATAATCTACTGTTTTAAAAATATGTGGGACTACTTTTCCTGTAGAGATAGATATGTCTCATCCCACAAGATTTGAAGCATGACTTGTTATATTTCCACAGAAGGTAAACGTGGTGGGCGATGGCCAGACTGTGCTGCTAAAAAAGACTTTTAATGCTTGAAATAGTTGCAAAAATAAACTGTTGGGATGTCTGGATGGATTTAGCTTCTTGGATTGAATTTATACAGATGACTTGTTAAAACATAATTCTCCCTTTCCATCCTCAGAAAGTGAGTAAAACCTGAACTGTCAACATTAAAGGACGACATAAAAAAATCTGTCTTTTGAGTTTGATAGACTCCATCCAACCTCTTATGGACATCTTTAAGGCCTTCAAAAAAAGAAAGCTTGAGTGTTAATTTAAGTGTTCATGCTCCCATGAGCATATCAATTATTTTATTTCATTTGTTTTATACTTCACTAATACTTGTTATGTTTCCACATCAGGAGGTCGCAGTGCTGACGGAGCTGCAGCACCCGAACGTGGTGTGCCTGCTGGGCGTGGTGATCCAGGAGCAGCCTGTCTGTATGCTGTTTGAGTTTTTGCCCCAAGGCGACCTCCACGAGTTCCTCATCATGCGTTCCCCACACTCTGATGTTGGATGCAGCAGCGATGAGGACGGCACTGTGAAGTCCAGCCTGGATCATGGAGACTTCCTGCATATATCCATACAGGTGTGTATTGACAGTGCTCTTAATTATTTCAGCTACAATCCTATTTCATATACAAGTAAGAGATTGACAGATTGCTGATTTATTGATTTAGCTCTTCAGTTTGTCTTCTCTCTTTGATATCCTGTTCTCTCTTTCCACCTTACTATGTGCGAGACATACAGTATTTTGTCAGCACTCCATTATACACATCTTACTTGTTTTGCATTACCTTTTTATATCTATATTTTATGAACTTGTTTTTATTTTTATCTTGTTCTTTTGCTGCTGATCCTTAACAGTTACCAAACTAATGTTGTATTATGCCAACATCGACAATAAAAGGTCTCTTGCCTATCCTTATCTTATACTCTTTTATACGCACACTTTCTCAAAAATCATTGTTTTCCTTATTATTATTATTCAAACCTAGGTGGCTGCCGGTATGGAGTACTTGGCCTGCCACTTTTACACCCACAAAGACCTTGCAGCTCGTAACATTCTAGTGGGTGAGCAGCTCCACATCAAGATCTCCGACCTGGGTCTCTCCCGAGGGATCTACTCCTCGGACTACTTCTGTTTGCAGCCCAAAACTCTCCTCCCCATCCGCTGGATGCCCCCCGAGGCCATTACCTACGGCAAATTCAGCACAGACTCGGACATCTGGTCATTCGGAGTGGTTTTGTGGGAGATCTTCAGCTATGGGCTGCAGCCCTATTACGGCTTCTCCAACCAGGAAGTGATGGAGATGGTGAGGAAGAGGCAGCTGCTGCCCTGTCCCGAGGACTGTCCGCCAAGGTATGTTCAGGTTAATGCTACTGTGAAGTAATGATGAGAAGGTTATACAGTCTATACTGCATCTTCTCCTTGTTCTGAAGTTAGACAAACAATGGGGGATATGGGGGCAGCACATTTTCATTGTGTGTTTCCTTTTAATAGCCCTTTGTTGTGTTTCTAGGCCAAAGGAATGGGTTTTTTTAATTTTTAATTTAAACAACATTGATTCCCAAAAATCAACCATATTCAACTTACTCAAGCACATCAGTCCTGAAAAATGTATAATTAAACTTTTAATTGACAAACTTATGGTGGGTGGAACTAAAACTTTAGATTTAGCTGTACGAGAGTCACCACTGACAGAATACAAAGTAAAACAATGATGCACAACTACTTAATAACTTTACCATTAGCATTTACAAGTGGTGTACAGTTATATTAATATATACCATAACAAAGTATGCATTCACCATCTCGAAGATTATTATTTTTTAAATAACTTTATGAACTTAAGCTTGCTTTAAATGATTAGTTTTAACTAACTTTGTTGTCTCTCAGGTTTTATGGCATGATGGCTGAATGCTGGCAGGAGGGACCAGCACGTCGGACGCGCTTCAAAGAAATCCATGCTCGTCTGCGGGCCTGGGAGGGGCATTCTTCCCATGCCAGCTCCAGCACGCCCTCTGGGGGCGGAGGCAACGCCACCACCCAGACCACCTCGCTCAGTGCCAGCCCCGTCAGCAACCTCAGCAACCCCCGCTACGCTGCTGCCGCGGCTGCTGGGTACCTCTACCAGGCCCAGGCTATCCCCTCGCAGGGTCAGATGGCCCCGATGCAAGCCTGGGCGCCAATGGCTGTGACGCAAACCCACCAGCGCTTTATCCCTGTCAATGGATACCCCATCCCACCAGGATACGCCGCTTTTCCAGCCCACTTCGCTCCACCTGTCCCACCATCCCGGGTCATCCAGCACCACCTGCCCCCTCCTAAAAGCCGCTCACCCAGCAGTGCCAGCGGCTCCACCAGCACGGGGCACGTGAGCGGCGTCCCCTCCACCACAGGCTCCAACCATGACGCCAACACGCCGCTGCTCTCCCACTGCATCATGCCAGGTAACGGTGGAGGGCAGATTCAGCTGTACGGACAAATTTGCCAGAAAGGAATGGGACAACTGGACCATCCATCACAAATGGCGCTGCTCGCTGATTCTGACACACTGATGTACAACGACTCAGTCATCGTCGCAGACCTGTAGATAAAAAGAGAGGTACACACTCTTTCTGCTCGGGACCCACATTTGAGAAGTTTAGCCTCTCACGCATGGGACCCAGTTCTACCCTCGTCACTTGGAGGTCCAACAGAAACCGGCCTGTAAGCACATTTGAGAGTGCAAGAAACACTGCCGCAGCTACACAAATATATACACAGCTGTCTGACTTTTTAATGCCTTATTGTTTAAAGCATTTGTACTTACTACCATGGTTTGGGAATGTTGTGTTATTATTTTAACCTCTGTGTAAATATGGTACAGAAAGTCCTGAGTGAATGAGTGAAATACAAAGATATATATTCAAAACAAACGTTAAAATTCAAATGGAAGCAAGTCGATCCTGCGGCAGAGGAAATGGTTTGAATCACAGTCTGAAAAAGATTCTGTGTTGACATTTGAGTTAGCGGATCGTTTTAATGCAGGATGTGAAGGAAACACTGACATTTTTACCGTGACCCTAAGGTGCCTTTCAGCAGGGGTGCAACTTGCTTGTTTCTGGACTTATTTGAATACAAAAATGTGTGCTTTACATTTGCTTGTATAGTCAAATAAACTGCATTTAGCAAGCGATAATCGAGAGAGAAAATGCAACAGCAGATTGAACAAACAAGAAGGTCAACAGCTTTTACTAAGAAGACCAGCAAAGACCTGTTTGAATATGTATTGATGTGCGTATTGAAGTCAGACAGCTAATGGCTATGTGACAGCTCCCCATTGAAGCCGCTGGAATTTAAACTAAAAAGATAAAGGTGATACGTTGGCTAAAGAATTGGTGCAGGCTTTGAGATCTGGCATTTTCTCACAAAATCCCTTCGGAAATGACCCCTGAATGTTATTTGTGCAACAACATGACACTTTGCAACATGGACACAGGCCTCCTCATCAGTCTTTTGTTTCTCCTTCCATTCCTTCATCATGTCCCCCTCCTCCTTTTTCCTCTTGTACCATCATCCACCCTCCCAGAAGAGCAGGCATGGCATCTAACTTCAGAATCTGATCTACAAATGAAACAACAGAATGCTCATAATCCTCCACAGTAAACATGTATTGGTCTCATGGAACAATTTACAGTCAGTGATGTCAAACTGAAATGTCCCCCTGACAAAAGAATATGTATAATAAGTGTAATTTGAGTTTTCCCAGTATTTGAGATGTTTCTTAAAGATTGTATTCACAGGGCTTATCTTCACGTCTTTGACTTTTTCTTTCCTGTATTACCTGCGCTTGTTTGGTTGAAAAATCATTTTTCAAGACATGGAGGACGGAATGTACTCGAAGCAGAAACAGTTAAGCAGATAAGGCTCCTCGTAGACAATTTTACCATTAAACAAATCTGCCTCATCTACGTCAACAAGAACTCCAATGAACAGTATGTTGGAAATGCTCAACTCCCACTCTGTGCCTTTGCAGTAGGATGCTAGATTTAAATAAGGATCATTTTCCTGAGCTGGGGACCGACTGTATCACTGGGTGCAGAGAGATTTATGTACAGTTTTTCTTATATTTGGTTCCTTAAGAGAAAATGGTCAGTATGCTAATATTGTTATTTCTAAATGTCTGGCAGCAATTGTGCTGACATGTAAGCAATCCCAACAAGTGAAGCTTCTAATGGTAAAATATCTTAATTAATATGACCGTAATGTTTTGTTCGGAGTCTGTGAAATCACAGCTGTTATTTTATTTTTATTTCAACATGTCCAGTAGCAGGTCATTTTATACGGTTTTGGACACAATTGGCCAAATACTAAAACGTTTTTGGTTAATGATGAATCATTTTCAGTCCTGTAATCACACATATAATGCCGAAGCTGTCTATTAATGTTTAATTATGGTAGAAGCTCAGCTTAATATGAAGCTTTTGTTATTAAAATAACAACATATAGATAGAGAAACAGCTGAAGTTTGCAAAGTTTGGTATCTTAGTTACCTTCAGTGCCTTCTGGTTAGGAGACAATCATTGGTTTTTAAAGTTGTAAAAGTGTCCCAGACTGTACGTGTAGCACTTCTTATCACTCTTAGAATCCGCTGTATTCACTAACCAAACACACTTTAGTCGGGCATAAGGGTATGCTGATAGCATTTCACTGTGTATCTGCAGAGCATGAAGCGATGTTAAAACAGCATGCTGCCTGTAGTGCACTTTTTTTAAATTGTCATTTGTGGAATGGAGATAGATAACGCTTTATCTGTTCAGTTTTTACTGTATGTACCCTTATAAACTGTAACCCTTCTAATCATACCAGATATCCATACAAGAACAGTAGCTGCCCCAATTCACTGCAGACTAAAATGACTATGAATCAGATTTAGATTAGACTGAGCTTTTGTTTTCCCCCTAGATCATTTATTCAACCATGGTAAAAAAAAAAGCAGCTTGTCTGTTAAAAGCTAAATGAAGGGAGAATATTGTATTTGTTTTATTATCCTGTCGAATTTAGTCCAAGTTAGTTTGACTCGTATTAAGTTAATGTTCCCATTATTTCATTGCTGTCTTTTGTCTATTTTTCTTTTTGTTCCTTTGAAGCAGATCAAACTACCTTGGGCATCTGAGTTTGTACACATGACATCTCGCTTGTAACAGACTTACGTGTATGAATATAGCAGTGCAAAAACCACTTGTACACAAGACTGTGAATCTAAATCAAGTCTGGTTATTTTTGTATTTGGCCAAAATCGTTATTGTGCCTTTTTTAATACTATATATCCATAAGAGAAAAATACAATTACATTTATATTTCAATGACAATGTACCCGTTTCAGAAGGTTTACATGCTTATGCTTTTGACCATGAGGCCTTTACTTTGTATTTTGTCTGAACATTTTTGCACAGATGTTTTGTATTGCAAAATCATTTATTAAATGATGTTGTTTGGTTAAACTTTGAGTACATTTGTTTGAATAATCAATAGGTCTTTATAACTAATTTGTTGGGTTTTGGCTTGGTGATCAGGGTTGTAATTGCAGTATGAATCCACTAGGTCTCACCAAATTACCATTTCTGTGGATGTTCAGCCTTTAATTGTAGTGACCATTGTTGACCAGGTGGTGGTGCCCTTTATCTGTTTGATTTGTGTAGGTTTGAGCGTAAAAAAAGCTGGAAATAATATAAGTCCAGCTAGAATTTGGCAAAAAATGACTCTAGTGTATGCTTACTTGAGTGTGTGTTTTTCCCTCTAGATTCCTGCTCAAACTTTAATTTTGCACAAAAAAGCTTAGTGAGTAAGTGAGTGTGGCTGTGAGTATGAACTGTACTCTATATACACTCTATATGCATGTAAAAAAAAAAGTTTTATTTTTGTACATATATATATATCATTATTTGTGCACACGGCCCTCTGGTTTAAGATTTGTGTGAACGTATAAAAGCAGACAAGTGTTCTTAAGCACCAACACACCATGTTAAACATCCTTTTATTATATGCATTGTTAAAGGGATTTTTTCGGTGCAATACCTAAATTACATAAACTGATTAAATGAATGTTATGGTATTTAGCCATTTAGATTGTTTAGTTGCCAGGCTTTGCTATAACTACTTCAGAGCACTGGTTCTTGACCTTCTTGACTTTTGACTTCTTAATGTGTTCTTGTGACCTATCATCGGTTTGCATGTGATTATCATCATTTTTAGCAAAGATTGATTTTCCCTCGGAGATTAAAATAATTTCTGGAAAAATATACTACTTAGCTTCTAGTGATTTTCTTAATATCAATTTTCTTCAGAAAATATATTTATGGGCACATCAAATCAAACAAGTTTATTGAAATCCACATGAGGGGCGTGACATACTTACGTTTTGTTTGTAATGTGCGTAATATATCCAAGATAATATGAAGGTGAGCCTTTCATTCTCTCTCACCATCTTAAGTGTGTAAAGTGTGTTTACAAGTGGAGTAAAGGTCCTAATTGTCATTTTTCACCACTTCTGAATTCACGTAAACAGACTACTCTCACACTCTGTATGATAGGTGTAATGGGGACGGGTGTGTCCTGTCATGATGCTAAAATAGGGGGATTATTTCCTGTGACCAGAGTGTGTAACTGAGGATGACCACTCCCATGACAGCAGAGCCCTAAGGGCGCTCTCTGCTTAAGCCTCTTGAGTTCAGGGTGTGATAGGCTTTGAAAGCAAAACAGCGACCGAGGAAGATAATGATTTGGCTTTAAGAAAAAGGGATGGATGCATAAATGGAGGAAGGAGAAGTATACAGCTTAAGTGCATTGAAAGACCAAAACAAAAGGCACTAGTGTCTTACTTAAAGGTACAGCATACAGCAGAGGGATAGTCAATTGACATATAAAGCCCCATTAAAATATCTTAAAATTGTACTTATGTGGAAAACTGGATGATTTAGCACTCCTGGTTGTGAAAGCTGAAGGCATATGAAGACTGAGAGGAAGCGATACAGATATATGTTGAGGAAGGGAGAGACAGGGAGAAGGATTCAGTTTCACCGTCCTCTCGCTTTGCCATGGCAGCACTGGAAACCTCCAACAAACGCCTGATTGTTGGGGAACATGAGCTGTTTTTGTTGAAGGACTGACAGGCGCTTGACCTCTGCTGTCTGTCCGTGCTGCCACACACTGACCTTGGAGAGAGGAAGTCGAGAGAAGCCTTTGAACGATGTCAAGTGAACTACAGTGCCTTGTTTAATTTCACCCGGGGGGATAGACACAGCTGAGATAGGTCATCAGCAGTTTATAGTGATCCTCATGGTTCATGCTAATTATTTTCTTCAGAAAGTTAAAGTTTATTTTCCTGGTCAACGTAAATTATTGTTTTGTATAAATTAGCTTGTAGAATGTTATCTAAAAAATATAAATTGTTGCCATTTGGTGGTCAACTTTTTAAATCTTACTTTGAAAACGTTTGTGTTCTCAAACACTGCTTTAAAGAATACAAGTTATAATATAGAAATAGTTTTCACCAAGATCTTCATTTCTCAACGGCTGACACAGAAATGCATCACAAATTTGGAATTTTTGGGATCATACATTTGAATGTTTTTGTAACCAGACTAAGAGTCTGGAGCCATGCCCCCAACTCTGTTTGGCCAGTATCCTGGTTTTATCAGCTAAATGTATGCCATATTCACCTTCTTAATGAAGAGTGTTAGCATGCTATCATTTCAACCGATCATTTGCTTTAATTAGCATTAAACAAAAAGAGCCTACCGCTGAAGCTTTGGTATTTTGTCATAAGCCCAAGTATTGGTTTGATGATGACGCTAAAGGAAAAGTCAGGGTATCCATCCTCTCAGGACCATGAATGTCTGAACAAAATGTAATGGCCATCCGTCTAATACTTGTTGAGATATTTCTGTCTGAGAGAGAGACTGACATTGCTGCTTGTGTTTCTAAAACATACAACTGCAGACTGCATACATCATCTGCTAAAGTGCTAAAGTACGGCCTTGTGCTAGCTGTGTCTGTGTCAGCTTAAACTCATTGTTCAGGTCGAATGCATTCAGATGTTTTAAACATTAACAGTCCTCTTCATTATCAGACTGATGCTCGAATGGCCGCAGTCAGAAAGACGAGAGGAGAACAATAGAGTGAAAGATGGATCCACATTCCTTCTCTCCATTCATGCCTCAGCTCGCAGGTCTGAGATCACATGACCCCTCCCTAATAATGGCCAGTGTTCTGTGATAACATTTGTCACATCAGCTTAACATTAAAAAAAATGTTGTCATAAGAGTGTTGGCGTTGGAAGCAAAGATGAGATTGTTATTGTGATCTGATCTCATTACAACAAAATGTTGGTGAATGCAAACCGTTTCGGTTCAGTTAAAGAAAGGTATTCGCCTCCTCATGATTATTGCACATTATCTTAAGCCACTCGAATGTGCATTTTTCCACTGCTATTTTAATGACCAAGCTTAATGGAATCATTTCACAACACGGTTTAATGTTTGTCCAACAATGTTTGTGTGTTAGGACTGAAAACAGGGTGAAGCAGTTTGTCTGGTTGTGTCACATTTCAGTTTTAGTACAGATTAAATTCAAAATATATAGTGTAGCGCTTTAGAGGCACTGGTACCAGCCAACCCAGTCTCACGGCATTTCGTGTTCACCAACACGATTTTTAATCTATTGATTCGTGTTCACCAACACGATTTGCCCCTTTTTTTCGTGTTGCACAGCACGATTTTAAAAGCAATGTATTTCTACTGCCTGCAGCACGTCTTTTTCTCCGGTCGGGTCGTGGGAGACCGGAAGCTGTGTGGTTCATAAAAACATGTTCTTACTCAATATCAAGCCACAATTATTGCTTTTATTTTAAATCGTATAATTTCGGACTTTTGTTGACGTCTGTGAGGAAAATAAATGGGGCTCAGAGCCTCAGAATACGGAAATCTGTATTTTAAAATATTTTTTTCCTTCTAATTCGTTATTCTTTTCAAAATAACACACTGTTATTTACTCACCAATAACACACAATTCCATAATCTCGGGCTTTTTTGGCGTCCGTCAGGAACTGAATTTCAAAATAAAAATAACCGGAAACAGACGTAGGCATTTCGAGCGATTACCCAAGATCCTCAGCCACGGTTCGGCTGCATTGTATATTACAGATCTGCCGTAGTTCTTTATTTATAGAGCCCTGATGAGAAGACCTTTGGAAAAACTGAGAAAATGCCGCCGAAACTGAATACTTGACGTGGATCATAAATATATCAACAATTAAACAACATCTTCAATTTATCTTCACACAATACGTCTCCTTGCAGTATCAACACTAATTCGGCTGACTTTTACATTTGATCTAATTCACAGATAGGTTATATTTAAACCATAACGGTGCACAGCTGATATAAAAGGACTGTAGTTTTTAACGATATTACCGATTTTCTTTGAATGTAAGAATGTAAATACTGAGTCTGAAATAGTATAGCAATATGCTGTAAAATTATGTGAATGCATGCATAAAACTACACATCTTCAGATGTTGTACGAAAACACAAGTGTCCTACATTTATAATACAAAGTTATTATGGCTGTGTGTACCTTGTGTGCACCTCCTAGTGGTTAAAGCACGTTATTGAATTATTGTTATATTTGATTAAAAAAATATTAAGAGGGGGGAAAGTATAGGGGGAAAGTATAAATATAGAATGTAAAAAATCAAGAAGATACTATAAGTGATCTCTACAATAAAACAGTTTAGTGCAGAATGTACAAAGATATTAATAGGAGGAGGTGCAAAACAGAAAAACGAATTAACCTTTATTTAAACATTAAATAACAGATTAAGGTCTTCTTTTAAATAAGAAAAAAACTTTGGGGGTATCTATCTACAGATAAATATTAAGCCTGACAAAGTACTTAACGTCTAATATATTGCTTTCCTGCAATGTTAACTATGTTGAAGCACTTATTTTTAACTGATATTATACATATGAATTATACTCTTTTGTATGTAGATAGAATAAGAAATTTGCAGAATATGACAGTTTGATGGTGGAGGTACACACATATTGATAGATGTCTTGTAATGCACTGTTGAGGAACCTGTGACCCAAGTGTTTCATTCATTGCATAACTACACCGTAGTTGTGTATATGATATGTCAATAAACCTTTGAAAATCTTGAAAGGGATGTGCAAAATAGCCATAATATACAGTCTTTAATGAACTATTAGTAGAGAATAACGAGTAATGAATATACTTTATTACTCGTTTCCATTCATGTCAATTGCAGATACATGTTTAGTCTTCTCAAGCACCAACTATCAAATATCTCTCCTGATTGTTGGCACTTGACAATCACCTTACCTGAATTTTACTCAGGTGTAACTAAAGTCTGATTTAAGGGTTGTTTATATTTCACATAATTAATCAGAATCTGCAAAGTAACTCAAATAAGTGCAGTGGAGTAAAAATACCAGGTTAACCTCTGAATTGTAGTGGAGTATAATTACAAAGTATACAATGAGCTGTCATGTGGGTATTAATGCTGCGCATTATGGACACAAGCGATTTTCACCCATTTATTAATTATATGTTTTACATTTGATAACACCAATGTGTTTAATACTGACAACTTCTAATTGTGGGAAAAACAAAAACGTTCAGTAGAGACGTCCCATAGAACATTTTGCGAAACACAATAGCCAGCATGTGTAGTTCTGGGGGGGACGTTCGATTCCAGTTTTGGATAGTCTGGCGTGGTTTCGTTCCATTTCACACAGCTGTTTGACGCTCTGCGTAACCTTACGGGACTGTAGTCCTAAACGATAGCTGGGGATTATGGGTAGTGTAGTGTCTTCGGCCATCCTAAACTCAGAAATGTTGACAATCGTAATGATGCTCGAAATGTCCCTTATAATGGTGTCAGGGCCATTCTCATACACACATGCAGGTGCTCATTGGTTAGCCTCGATTAGCCTGGAACGATAATTATTTATTTTCACTACACCACACTACATGTTTTACACTTATCCACTCATCACACACTTACATAAATAAAATTATTTTAAAAGTATGTTATGGCTATACTGTGTCTTCACTTGTTCATGTGGTTTGTCAGTTGCAACATACCAGAAGCTTCATGTATGTTGATATATAATGTGCTGTCTTCTGTACAATTGTCCATGTGAAAACCTGTTGAAATTATGAGTGGATTATCAGTAAAAACAGGGCTGAAGGAAAAAGGTTGTTAGCAATATCATAATATCAATTCAAGAAACATGTTTATTAGGAATGTTTTATTTTTAAATGGCTCATTTGGAATATTTGCTTTTTAAAGAAAATATGGGTAGCTCTTAAAAGAGCTTTTGGTTTGGAGGCTCTTAAAAGAGCCATGGTGACCCTACACCACATTCTGCTGCCATGGCACTGCACCCTCCTCATTCAAATAGGAGCAGAAGTTCTCCCGCAGTTGGAGCGATCTGCGTGTGGCATTGTTGGAGCCCATCCTTGGTGCATCACACAGGGTTGGAGTATCTGGAGCTTCATCCGTGGACTCCTCGACAGATGTGCGTGATTTCCTTCCTATTGTCTTCCTGCGGAGGAAGTTGTGCAACACACAGGCGGCCTTCACACACAACTCTGTTACCTCCGGGCTGGTGGTAATGACACACCTGAACATTCTCCACCGAGAGGATGCCAAACGCACATTCAACCACCAACCTGGCCCGGCTGAGGCGGTAGTTGAACATCCTCCTTTCGCGTGTGATCTGGCGTCAGTAGGTTGTCCAGCAGCGGAAAAGTGTCATCTCCAACAAACACATGGGGAAGAAGGCCCAGCCGCTCTGCTCCTGGGATGACAGTGTCAGGTGGTAGCTGCAGACTGCTATCTCGGAGGCTCTCTCCAAAAGCGGAATTCCGCAGGCTCCCACCGTCGCTGCTCCTTCCAAAACCTCCAACATCCACTACCCTGAAGAGGTACTGGGCATCCACGACAGCCAGCAGTACCAAGGAGTGGCTGGACTTATAGTTGAAGTAGAGGGACCAGGGTTAGAACAAACATTACTGTATGTTCTCAACAATGTGCACATTTATATTTTGCGTAAATAGATACTTGCTTTAGGCTTCCTACATTTAAGATGATATTGCTATGCTTATTGATATGTTTTGGGCCATTAAAACCTACAATAACTGATTTTGTTGCCACTAGTTGCGAGCAGCGGAAGAACATTGTGACATTCATGTGGCGTTTTGTTTCTGGTCCACTAATGAATGTTTGTCCAGTATTCACTCACTTTTCACTCTGTTTTGGTTACAACCAACCACGGTATAATACTCTTAAGTTGTTTTAAATGGTCCACTTTTTTGCCATACTCTGAGTTGGGATTGTCTACTTGTTTGTTAGTACGTTTTTCAGATTGGAGCACATAAACACAGCCCAAAGTCATACTGCCAACAGTGGGATCAACATATTCAACAGTCTCTTATCAGGGAATGGCTCGGCAAAACCTGCGGTCTAAAAGTGATCCACTTTATTCATGACTTCAATCTGTTTTGGGATGCAGGCATATTTTCAAGGCAGAGGGATTCCACCCAAGAAGTCCTGAAGACTATGTACTGATAGGCCACTCTTGGTTTAGCCTGGGACACTCATCAGCCAGGCCTAAGATGATGCACACTGAAAGGCAGCTGCCCCAACTCCACAAAGAACAAACATCACAGCTACAATTTCACCTCCATTGGGAATCACTGATAAAATAGAATCATTGCACACCTAGGACAAAAACAGCCAGTGTCCCACTTCCATTAGACAGGAGCAAAACTATTTGCTTAACTTGTAATCACTAAATCATACAATTAATGTAAAAAGGTCAGCTCCTCCATATCATGTATACAGTCTGTATTGTCCTGGCTTCCTCTTAAAACCAATAATTGAATTATCTCTCAGATTTTATTTTGCATTGAACAATATGTAATCATTTAAATTGAATACACTCTTTCCCCCTTTTTCTATTATTCCTCCCCCCTTAACTCTACCCTCACTCACCTTCTCCTTTCCTCTCCCAATCGTTTCTCTCCTTCACTTTTCTCCTCCCCTCCCCTCTCCTCCACTCCACACAGACTATCTAATAATCCATCCATCTTTGTGGTGGAATGAAGGTTTAATGCTTTCCATCTGTTTGCGTCAGTGGTGGGGCTCTAAGGGCAAGCCCTGCCACTTTTTATTCATCCCCCCCCCTTCTCCACTTCAACTACTTTTCAACAAAACCCCCAAGTCTGGTTCCACTCAGCCTTTAAGATCTCTCCACAGTGGGGCCCCTCCTGGCCTGAGGCCGCAGGGGGAGGTCAGTTTGGCCCCTGGAGCCTAGAGATGTCACTTTGAAATTAAAGAGCGATTCAATTAATCATACATAAAGTTTATGTTACAAAACACAGAATATTCTGCATCAAAACAAAAATATTTTTTAAAATCAACTGCAGATTAGAAGTGATTTTAAAACACATAACTTAAATTTGTCACAGGCTCACATCAGCAAATGTGTGGAAATCTTTCCAATTTAAAGTATGTGGATGGTTCTCAGCATGGGCGTAATTTCCACTGGGTACAGGGGGGGGGACATGTCCCCCCCCTGTACCCAGTATGTGTTTATGTGTTTATTATTATTTTTTACGCAAGGGGTCATCTTCACGCAGGAGCGTCTGTGTGTACATGGCACGCGCACATTTTGTGTGAGAGAGAGACAGAGAAAGAGACAGAGACAGAGAGAGAGAGAGAGAGAGCGAGAGAGAGAGAGAGAGAGAGAGAGAGAGAGAGAGAGAGAGAGAGAGAGAGAGAGAGAGAGAGAGAGAGAGAGAGAGAGGAGTTACGGGGGTTGTTGTTAGCATCTGGTGCTAGCTCGGAGCTAACGGAGATTAGAAGCCCCCACCCTAGAGGATGTGAGGTCATCACAAATAAAACAGGCTCACATGGAGAGGATACTAGATACATTTGCACACTCATTACACTACACATTTTTCTTGGATTAGTTAACACCATAGTCCCTCATATATTTGTAGAAAGGCAGGAAATGGAATTAAATCGAGAACAATGTTTCATTGCGGTGGACCCCCTGTTTTGTGTCCCCCCTCCACTTCTCAAACCAAAGTTACACCCTTGGTTCTCAGGTTCCTTCAGAAAGTACTGCGATTTCAAAAAATATGAGATTACTGTGGAGGATTGGCATGAGCCACTGTATAGTTGTTCAAACAAATGTTAACATTGACATAACACAGATTATGTATTAAATGCAATCCAAAAGACACTGCAAGCTACAAATTGCTCTCTGGCATTATGTGAAGTGACATTACAGTATGTTCTTGAAGTGTTTTGAATGTTAAGTTCCAAAATGCTGAAATATATTACATTTGAAATGGAAATTTGAGACACTTACTTACTTAAAAATGACTGCATCCATGACAACAGATGTGCTGAAAGAATTGATAAAAAATAAATAAAAATAAATAAATAAAAAGCATTTGATTTGTTACTGCACAATATTAAATGTAATCTTAAAACCCACGTTTACAGTATGGCCTTTTCTATATTTTTGAGAATATATTTTTAATATTTATAAAACATTTGTTTATATCATATGAATGCTATTTATTTTTTGTCATTGCCCTATAACATTTATATCTCTATAAATAACCTATTATTTATTAAACATTCATAAAAATGTCAGTTCCCACATTTTATAAACTGGTCAAAGTAATTGCGCAAAGAGAATAAAGACATAGTAATACAGATTTAAATTATCTTTGTTTGCTGCTCTTATCTACGCATTATAATTATTAATGTATTTACAATAACAATTAAACTTTAAAAACATAAAATGCATTGAGCATTTAAAAAAAATGCCGTGTATAGGATTTATTTTGGTTTGGGTTAGTTTGGGTTGAATCAGAAACATTTTCTTCTTCTTGTGTTTTTTTTTATCAAATTCTCATCTTGTGCAATAAATGATGCAAGTGTGATCAGACCACCCAGTGAGACAACGCGTGGCATGTATGACAGTGATGAAAGAAAGACTAATTGTATAGTGGGCAGCCCAAACTCTGCAGGAGATGTTACACTATAATACATCTTGTCATGGTGGAGGAATACACCAGTGCCATCAAAGGGTAAATCCACCTAAAAATTAAATTCATCAGAGATTTTGAGCCTGAAACTTATCTGTTAGCTGGAGACAAGAAAAAGCATGACTTGAGGCTGGAATGCTGATGAAACTATAGCTGACATCAGCCTTTTTTATAATTATTAAAGAGATATATTGCATGGGGATTCTTGTGTAGGGTAGAATTGTGCTGGGTCACCAGAAGTCCTTCATTTTAACAAATAAATGGAGGAAATGGCTTGAGGGAGGTTTGCTTTTTATAGCGGGCAGTAAGTCATCCAAACAGTGCTGTGCTCTGAGAAATGGTTCGTCTTTTATTTCCCCTACACTGTGACTGATGAAATACTGCAGTCTCCACAGAACCGCCTTTGTGAAAATGTCCTGATGTGGATTGAAGCCTGCGAGTGTGTTGTGCACATTAGGCTCAAGGTCTCTTTCAACTCCACTGTGCATAATCATTGTGGAGATCAGATGTGATTATGATCGGTCCCCCATTTCCCGGTGTGAATAGATGCCTTTGCAGTATTTAAAGCAACTGCAGCGGTAATGTCATGCATTAGTCTGACATTTTTGGGAAATACTTGTTCAATTCCTTGCCAAGAGTCAGATGAGAGGACAACAACAAGTCTCATGTTGCTGGCCTCAGTATATGAGAGGTTACAGTCAGAAGATAGTTAGCTTTTTCTACTTTAAACCCTTGAAATAGAAACAGCTTGCCATGTTTTGTTTTTAGCTTGTTTCCACTGCTCCCAGTCTTAATGATAAGCCAATAATAAGCCAATATACGTATATACATTGATACCCAGGATTTGAAAATCAGAGATCTGTGTACAAGTGTAAGTGTAAGCTTTCTGTGAATGTTCCGATTAATATTTTATATACTTATAACAGGATGACAGTCACACACAACACAGCATATTTCTCGAGCTCCTCTCCTCTCTTCTTCATTTCCTCCCATCTCCCTCTTCCTGTTCTCCCCTCTCTGCTCCTTTCATCTCCTCTCTCCCCTCCTCTTTTGATATATTTATTTTAGGTCTGTGTTTGTACTTGTATTCAACACACAGTCATACACACAAATGTACACATATTCAAATACATGAAACAACATTTATCATTATCGGTCCCGACCAGCAGGCAGCTTTGTAATCACAATGTTGTTTATGTGTGTTGGGCGTCACACACACACACACACACACACACACACACACACACACACACACACACACACACACACACACACACACACACACACAAACAAACAAACAAACAAACACACACATACACAGATGTCAAACACAGCAATGCACAAAGCCACAGCCACAGTTTTGAATAGAGCCAGAAATAGCATTGGGTTTGACTTGGAATCGGCTTAAGTCTTCAAAGATAATTGTTTGATGTAGCAAAGGGAGTGAGAGACTGAGAGAAGGAGGAGGGGGAGAAAAACTGAGCAGAGAACAGAGCAGATCTGGTTCTCATATCCAGCTGTAAAAAAGGGGGGCAAAAAACTTCAAAGACTCAAGTTGCCATGGTAACTGTATGCCCCTGCTCAGACACAGATGTAGCAAATGTATTCAGAGAAATTGGTGGCAGCAGAGGAGAAGAGTGTGTGAGTGTGAGTGTGTGTGTGTTTGTGTGTGTGTGTGTGTGTGTGTGTGTGTGTGTGTGTGTGTGTGTGTGTGTGTGTGTGTGTGTGTGTGTGTGTGTGTGTGTGTGTGTGTGTGTGTGTGTGTGTGTGTGTGTGTGTGTGTGTGTGTGTGTGTGTGTGTGTGTGTGTGTGTGTGAAGGACCGACCTGTCTCAGGCAAAGCTTCAGATCTCTATCATCAGAGCTCAGCAGGTCCAGGAATGTTCAGCTGCAGCTCTTTTCCTCTCTGTTTATTTCTATCCCACTGTCTCTTTTTCCACTTCTCACTTCATCCATCTCTCTTTGTTGCTCTATTTCTGTCTCTCCCTCAATCGCTTTACCTTAGGACCTCTCTTTCATCCGTGATGTGTGTGTGTGTGTGTGTGTGTGTGTGTGTGTGTGTGTGTGTGTGTGTGTGTGTGTGTGTGTGTGTGTGTGTGTGTGTGTGTGTGTGTGTGTGTGTGTGTGTGTGTGTGTGTGTGCGTGTGTGTGTGTGCAGTCGACCTTACCTGTTACTTGTAAAAAAAAATCCAATACCACTTTATTCTTCCTTTGTTGCTCTCCTGCTAATGTAGCTAATTAAAATCCAATAGGGCTAGCAGCTAATGCTTCATATGATTCCCTAAGTATTATCTAGCAGCTTCTTCATGTTTTCTCTGTAGACTATTCATGTTTTGAAGCTTGTTCCCTGTAATTACGACATTCTCTTTATAGCTAGTGGGTCTAAATACCAGTTGTAATCAGATCCATCTCCCAGTCTGTTTTTTCCTTTTTCTTGTTTGTGCAGACTCCCATTTTGCCAGTGTTGCTGCTCTTTAATTGACTGTGACATGGATTTTCTAAGTACAAGCTAAAAATGTATTACATATGAGCTAAAGTACCAAGAGACAGAAGTTGCTGTGTGTACAGGTTGAATTTCCATTCATGTATTAGATCTGCTTTGATACAATCATTTTCACATTTCTAGCTTGCAGCGTGGCTTTATGGATGGCAAAGTATGTCAATCTGTGACATTGACAGCCCACCATTTTTGGCCACACTGAAATATATTAGATTGCCAATGAAATGTGGCACACATTTATATCTACCTCAGGTCTCAGGTTTTGAGAGTGAATTCACAAATCAGAAATATATTTTTGCCTTGCATCATGACAACAGCATACAGATTCAAACAAACATGGAGGAATTAATAATCTGTAATACTATTTAATGAAGCAGACCTCAAATGAGTTGTACATTATGCTTTGAGTAGGGTCACGATACCAGAAATGTAGGAGCGTCTCCTGTATGCCAATACAGTGACATTCCAGTATTGATTCCAACTTGAAACCATTGTAAAATAATAATAAATCCCATGATGTTTTAACGTATAGGTTATCATTTCCTCTCTTATATTTATTTTTATGAAACAACTGTACACTTGTTTAGGTTTACAAGAATACATTTGAACATGTCATGGCAACTTCAACACACCACAAGTCAATAGCAGCTCCGAAACCGGCTGGTAGAAGCTAACTAGCCGATTTCAACGTGGATTTGTTGCTAAAACGGTAGCATTAGCAGGACAATACGAGCTGCGTGTCCCGACTTTGTACTGTGTGCGCAGCGAAAACGCGTTTGAGCGAAGAGACGCCGTCGATAGTTTTCATCCGTAGTCTATTATTGCATACAATTCGTAACATACCACGTTTTACGATTGTTGGCATATGGAAGCCTATCTTTGTAGGCCTATTTACTATTTGATAAAGTAACATCAAACGTTAAGAGTTTAAATGTGATTTTATATTGTACATACTAAATAATGAAATTAGTTTATTTCTTTCTAAAGAGTATCGAAGTATCTGCGCCGCTAGTGTAGTGGTATCATGCAAGATTCCCATTCTTGCGACCCGGGTTCGATTCCCGGGCGGTGCATATGTTTTGGTTATTGGTGTTTTTGGTATAGATTGCATACATAAATACAAGCATCATATTCAACTTATTTACTTGTTCTGTTGAGCGTACATTGAGAGCAACTAAACACAAGAGTCAGCTTCTTTATATCTAAGGATGCATAGTGGTTGTTCAGAATTTATATTCATACATGTGTGAGAAAGTAATGTAACTAATGGGCCTACTAAGCTATTTGCACAGGGCCGCATTTTGATGCTTCAATCCTGTGTAAAGGTCATACATTTTTTTATTTTAATATTATTAAGGGCCATTTCAAATAATGCTGCAATGTTCATAGGTCAACAGATATTAGCCTTTTTACTCTGTTTCTTTCTGTTCTTCTTTCATAGCTGTATGATCACAGGGGTCTGACATGCATTAAAACGAACTGGGTCTAGCTAGTTTGTCCCCGGAGCATTTCCTGTCTGGAGATGGATGGATGCCCAGAGACTCTAAAGCTTAAGCTCTGATGCTGCCAGTGAGTAAGTCAGCTCTGTTTACGTCTAAAATGATTTCTGTTTCTACTTTAGATGATTACTGAGTTGCCATTTTGAGCCCCGGTGATCATCCTTGTTTAGAGCTTTGAAAGTGCGAGGCATGATACATGTGGATAGTACATTAATGGACTTATTGTAACCTTCTGGCTTGTGCTGTTCTTCCTCTTTTTCTTTCTGATTAGACGATTATTTTCTTGATCATGATGATGTCTAGACTGAGGAGTCTTATGAGCAGCTGTCACCAAAACATTTCCTTTGAATGGTTTGAGGCTGACCCAAGACCAGCTGAGAAGAGGTGGCAAAGAGCAGCGGTGAGGACACTCATGTAATTCATCATAACCAATATCAACTGTCATGCTACCAAGTCATTCAACTAACCAATTCAAATGTGAAGCAAGCATTACAATATTATCTTATATATTTAAAAAAATAGGAATATGTTTTTCTTGAATGAGGTGTGCATCTTTTGTTAATTTGTTTTAAAATGAAAGGAAACAAGTTTATTTTTTATCAAATATACTTACTGTATTTGTGGGCCTGTACACGTATTAAGAAACAGGATTATAGCATTAAGATATAAAGAGGAGATACAACACAAGTCAAACAAGAGTAGGAGTAAAACTAAAACAATCATCTCACTTTTTACTAAAAGATGTACATAATCTAGTGGATATGTGTGTGCCTTTTTTTCTGTATTGGTGGTCATTTCTACATGTGTACACAACCAACTATGTTATGTAAGTGCCTTGATTTACCAAGAACAGTTAAGCTGTAAACGCTTAACAACCCTTTATGTGTCACTATCAACTCTGTGTTTACTGATTATTGTGACTGGGAACTTTCATGCTAAGTCATTTGCATTGCCTTTGGCTTTATATAACCTGGTTTTTGCATTGCCTACTTACCTACTACAGTAGAACAGTACTCTTATATCAGAGACTGTGTAACTTGACTGAATCTGGCTTAAAATCTAATCTCGACTTCCCCAGGTAACCGGTAACATGAGATCCTTAGCCAAATATTTCCTGGTCACGTGTGATACAATTCTCTCTCAGTCAGAGCTGCCTTTGAAGCCAGATGTGAAACCCCAGAGTCTTCCTGTCTTGCTTTAAGCAGGACCTCCCCGCATCTTTCCCCAAAACCTGTGTATCTATTTAATATATTCAAAACCCTGAATCCTAGACTAATCAGCCTTAATTTCTCTTCTTTATCTTCCCAAACCAGGTGGCTTTGTGGGTCTTGGCTGTAATTAAAATAATGCAAATGGGGTAATCCTGTAAGACAAATAATTCTTCCTCCATTAATAAAAACACCCTACCCGTTTTCTTGTGTACTGAAATATTTTGCCCTGAATAAACCAGCAGAGCCCTCCCCACAGAGACATGCCTGTCAGACAGCCAGTTAGGAGGAGTTATTTCACAGACAGATGCATTGCTTTTGCTGAGCAGCAGACTGAAAAGGATCCTAGAGATTGAGTGAGAAAACAACGAGAGCAAGTGAAATTAGTGCCATGTATCTTACTGATTTATAAGCCAATTATTTGTGTAGTAACGGATGGATTTGGAGATGAATTTATCATACCTTTTTTAGAAGTCCCATCTTATTGGTAACCTTGGCGAGGTGTAGACATAAAATGAAAGCTACTGCAATAGTCCAATTCAGCCTAAACATATTCTTCATTTCAGAATTTACAATTATAACAACATTTTAAATAACTTCTAAATAAGTTTAGTACTTTATGAAGTCCTTAAACTAATAGGCCCTCGTCTTAATGTGAATTCAGGATGCAAAATTGCACACACACACACACGCACACAAAAACAGGTTCAGCAGGTTTTAAGAAATGCTCCAAACTCATAAACACTGACAGCAGAGCTTTGATGAGGTCAGCTCTGCCTCTGTGGCAGAGAGGAGAGGAGAGGAGAGGAGAAATTGACCATATCATTTTGCGGCATTTAGATGTTACTTTGAGTTATTTTAGTCTGCTTCTCATTATGTAAATTCATAAACTATTTATAATGTTTGCTCAAGGATCTATATATACAATGTTCTACTGTGCAAATATTGCGTGAGTGTGTTCCAAACAAACTACACTTTCATCTGTTGCACTGAAATATGAAGGTGAAACAACACAATGCCTACAAAACAGGGATTTTCTGGGGAACTGATAATGCATGTGGTGCACACACACACTGCGTTTGGCCACTTAACAAACATCCTTGTGTTTGTAAGTGTCTAAAAGAGTCTGACGGCCATGCAAACATCTGATGGCGTCTGCAGCCAAAGACACAAACAGACGACTCATTCAGGAGCAGAGTAAAGTCTGGAGTCAGGGACCCTTTCCCTGCTGCAGATCCCTGGCTTGCAAAGGTCCACTGCATCAATCACACTTGTATTTTATTAGCAATAACATCCATATGAATTAAATCTTGAAAAGACAATTAAAGCAAATAAACAGTTTTGGCAAAGAAAGAAGTGGTTCGTATTATAAGTAGCACATCCTGAAAAAAACACAGTTGGCATAATATTAATATGTTCCTTGAGAATTATTCACATTGTCTTCTAGCTTATTCAGTGAACTACTTCCACTAAAGTATGGAGCTTTACTGCATCCAATGTAATAATAGGATGTTGTTAGACATCACAGATCAAAAATACTACTTCATTTTACAGATGATATCTCAGGTACAAGGCATTGAAGATATGTTGGCTTCATAGTGGAAGCATCATGGTGGGCATGCAGGGAATTTTCTGACAGAGCCAACATCAGTTACTAAGCTTAAAAAGTAAATGTCTTTGACAACTTCAGTTTGTTAAACAGGATAATCATAAACCCCATTATTACAGATCAAACAGCCATGTAAAATATATTTTGTGCATGAATACAACCGAAAAATCTCCCCAAATGTGCAAGAAACAGTGAGATGGATAGCAAGAGTCCATATCAATCAAATGAAGTATAGAGAGAAAAAGATGATGATTTTAATTTGCAGTGAGAAATGAAAATGTGAATTGCTCAAATGAACAAGCCTCTCAACCAAAGTGAAACAAAAGCCCGAACTGGATTCTCACAGGTGTGGAGTCTCTGCTGGTAGGTAAACCACTTTGTTCCAAAAAGCATTTACAACACTGACCCTGTATCAAAAGAGAAAGACTAAAGCATGCAGTTGGTGGGTTTATCATTAATCCAGTAGGTATCTTGAAACAAGGGAATAAAAGTAAATGTGGAGTTAACATTAAAAAGGCTAAAAATCATTGCATTCTAGGCCCTTACAAATGGGTAAGTAATGGCAAGTCACCGATATGATTAATGGCATTTAGATCATGTTCTCTGGATTTATTTGTGGGAAATAAGGGTTTAAGCAAACTGCAGAGAAAATCTTCTACATGCATTTTATCGGCAAATTCCATAATTGTTACACCCAGTTTGTTTAAATGTGAGTTGCAGATCTTTTGACCTGATATTCCGTTTCCCCATTAAAATCTGGAGGTTTTCATAGGAGTGTTCAGGCCGACTCTTTATTTGTAAGCACTGCAGTTTTGTGATTTTGTGTTAGCCTACTTATTTACCTGACTCAAGTAAACAATTTAAAATGTGTGAATGATGTGCTTCCTAACCTTTGAACTGCTTTGTGGAAACATTTTATTTAGAGACATTATTTCTAAAGATGTTGAAAAGACTTGTTTTATACATCCATGGTGGTGTTAGAAGTCGCGGTGCATTAAAGGAACATATGGCATTTCTCGGATTTAGCGAGTTTGTCGCTAACTTTACAAACAGGTTGATGAGAAAAATATTAATGTCCTTGTTTCTGTAGTTAGATTAAATAATCTAACTTTTCTTGTGGTCTTTGCACTATTTGCAGGGCCATTCCACGGCAGCTGTTTTTTTACCTCTGTGTGTTTTCCCAGCAGCAGTTGAAGGCGCCATGAAAGCCCGATCCGGAGATCCAGGCGCCGGGAGGACTCTTGTGTTTCCACGCCTCCCACTTTCACCCCCATTGTGGTGAATCTCCGGCTCACACACACTTTGCCAGACTTCCAGGAGTTGGAGTGACTAACCGAGGACGGAACACCGACAACGTGAAAAAAGAAAACTCGTGTCTTGTTTCCCGCATGGATCTACTTTCTTCTCTGGAAGGGTTTCGTGGAGCTGCAATGGTTTGCGTTGCTGGGAATGTTGGAGACTTGTACCAAAGATAAATGGCACACGTTCTCTACGTTGCAAAGTTGTAAAAGTAGTTTCGCTTGAAGTTTTTTTTCCGCCACCAGCTCAGACTTCGTGTTTCTCCAGGACCCACAGCCATCATGGCGAGGAGGACGGGGGAGAAACCGCTGCTTTTGACGCCGATTACACGCGCTGCTTTTCGGGATAAACGCCTTCGGTTTCACAGGGGCTTGTTGGCTTTTTCGTGGAGCTTCGTTTTAATATGCTTGGCTCTTTCATGTGGATATTGCAGAGCAGAGACGGAGTTTTCCATCCTGGAAGAAGCTCAAGTTTTGGCCGATCAGATGAAAAGGCTGTCCTCACAGGAGCTGGGAGTCTTTACTATGCAGGTAAACGTTGGGGAGAAATGTGTTAAAATCGTGTGCGTGTAAAACTGAAAGATATTCCTCCGTCGCTTAGTGTTAAAGGGATTTAAATAGTCAGACTGATTTAAACAGCATAGTAAAACGATAATCATGGAAACTTTGTTGACAGAATATTTTTTACAATCTTACCAAACAATGAGCTATTTTGTCTCCAGTCCAACCACAAGTGCTTTGAAGTTGGGACCCATTTATCTGGGACAGCTACACGCTGGAGATTTGGTGTTGTGGGGGGCTTGTGTTTCTCCTTTATTATACCATGAGCTGCTGAAAAGCGATTGTTTTATAAAAGGTCAGATGTGTGTGGGATTGCATGTGTCTGCTGAAAAGGTGAAAACATTGTCGCCTACATTGATCACCATGAAAATCAGCCTGCAGTAACATTTGGTTGTGGATTGGCCCTTATCCAACATTATACCTGTACCTGGTTATAAAGATGCTTACATCATTGTGCAGATAAAAACGCTGGTTATAATTTAACAATGTGTCTGAGATTGAGGTCTGAGGTGCCTTGAACCTTGAGATATGTGCTATTTAATAAATGTAATTAATTATTATTATTATTATGTAGGAATACATCTGTTTTGTCTAAGTTTCAAGGATCAGGTAATCTATTGATTAATATTTTGGAGTAATTGAATAGTTGTTTGGTACATATTAACATAATCAGAAGCTAGTGAAAAATGCAAATTACAGGTTTGCAGGGATCACATTGCTTGTTATTTTCGATCATGAGTTTATAACAAAAACATATTTAGTTTAATTATATGAAAGGGAGAAAAGCAGTAAATAGAGTGGGACATTTTGGCCTAATGAATGTCTTGAATCAGAGCAGCCTACTATTAAAATTGTTTGTTTTTTTAACCAGAAGTGAGATGGTTAGTGCTTTTGTATGCGTTTTGAAAAAAATCTTTGTTGGAGACAAACCATTTTCTCATAATGCTGATAAGTGTATCTACATATAAGATTATTAGTAACCGTTGTTCACTAATTACAGTCTGTTGATTAGACGATTGACAAAATGTAAATTGTTTAATTGAAAGCAATTTGATTTGAATGCAATTATCTGCCGGTTTACTTTCAAGTATTTGAGTTAGAGCTGTAACAACTCATCTATAGCTTTATCAGTTGGAAAGCAGAACATTTAGCTGTAACTATTTTGAAAATAGAATTAAAATACATTTTAAAGAAAAAAGGCCAGACAATTCTTCATTCTACCCTTCTCACTTCTGATGATCTACTGTGTTTTGTGATTATAAACTGAATGTTATGGGTATTGGATTGCTCTTAATACCAACAACACACGTTTATTACCATTTCCTAGCATTTCTTTCAAACCAAACGATAAATCAGGAATGAAAATAATTGTTTGGTGCAGCCATGATTTATTTTAAACACATGTGAACACAAGGAAAACACTTCTTTGCCAGTCCATGCGTGCAGACCAGCGTTGAGTCACCAAATGGCAGGAGGTGCAGTGGCTGGTGTGAGGGGGGTGTTTAGCACTTCAGAGGCAGAGGAGCTCACAGGCCCTGAACACAGAGGCGAGGCGGTGGGGGAGGGGGGGCACTGCCCCCAAATGGTGTTTCATCTTTTCCGCTTCCACACTGGGTCGCCTTCATCCCGGCTCTAGGAGTCGGCTTTGAGGGTTTCCTCTGATCCCCCTGGATCCGCCTCTGTCACCGCTCATCCTCCCCGAGCTCCAGTTTGTGTCTCGTTCATGTTCTTGCCATCATTTTCTCTGCTGTTTGTGCATTTTGTCCTTTTTGCTCAGTATTATTCTGGTCCTGCTTATAGTCGATTTACTCAACCCGCTTTTACACTCTGTCTATGCACATTCTGTCTTTGAGTTTTTCACATAGTAATGTGAAACCAGTTTTCAGGATGTGATAAAGGCAAAATCATTTTGGCCTTTTCACTCAATTTATTTTTAATGACATCATATCCGATTATTTTTTAAAACATGTTCCTTCTTTATTGTGGGAAAACAGCTTTGAGGCAATCATGTTGTTATACAAGCTGTGAAAATCAGACTTGCCAAGGAGCTAATGTGAGTTAGATTGAAGCGGTGCATTTCATGGATTTTCTACCAATGTAAGAGATGTGCATCCAGTAAAAACAGTCTGCATCTGCCTGTGAAAATAAAAGCAGGAATCTGTTGGCCGTGTTGTCTGTGTGGACACCTGCTCTGATGCTCAGATGTGGCCAGATTGCAGTCTGCAGGTGTGTCTGTTGAACTAGATTTCACTTTATCTTTCTGTCTCTTAAGGCAGTGATTTTACACACCATAGAATGAGTTTGTATCCAAACAGCACTCCTTAAATAGTGATTGATTCCTGCTGACATAAATTATTTCTTAAAGGCATTTTGTGTGCTTTCTTTTTTTGGCACAATGACATCAACATTCAAAAGGTCACGCAGTATTATATTGGAGAAGATCTGAAGGATTTGTCATCAAGTGAGCATCCTGACTTCTCTGTTTAAAACGTAATTCTACCTCTCTCCGCTCCACCCCTCATTCTCTGGCAGATGTGTAATTTGAGGTTTTCCTTGTCGGTGCTTCTGAGTCACCGGGTCAACCTTGTTCAATCTGTCATTGAGTTACTCAATTATCAGGGGACACGGGGAGTACAGTCGACACTCTGTTCAAGCTGATAGGTCACTTTTAAAGAGGATGTTTTTCTTTCTCATTCATCTCTTCAAAAATAGTTGTTGTTTTATATTATAAAGGTATTTTGCTACAGTCTCTTAAAATCAGCTTAATCATAGATAAAGGTATTCAGTAGATTTTAATCAGACTATTGTATTTTCAAACTGTAACAGTTGGCAGTAATGACACAACTGTTATTCCTGTCATTGACCTCAATTTATATTCATTTGATAACAAATCTAAAAAGCAATTCAGTTTTGAATGTTTATTTGAAATTATTCAGTCACAATTTAAAATATCATATCATTCTGAATGATTTTTTCACACTCGAATCTCAGTGGTTGTTGTGAAGGTATAATATCTTCTCTGAGATATGTTGCTAATGACAATTTGTATCGGATTTTCTGCGGCTCAAATCAGGAGGGTTTTGCATGGCAATTTGGAATTGGTTCATCTTCTTTCCCTTTACTGTTTTATTAGAACATTGTCCTGATGCGTCTTGCTCAGTAGAGCCAGGGTCACAGTTACAGCAACACTAGGGTGGTCCTTAAAATTGAAAGTCGGAAAGTCCAAGCTCCAACCCCCAGAATTCATTCTATTAGTAGAGAAAACTCTCCTGGGGAATTTTTTCCTCAATCTGACAACATTTACCCCTCCCTCATCGACCTTGAGGTTTCACCCTGAGGATCCCAGAGAGACGCTTTTTATCTGGGAATAAATAGAGTTTATAAGGATTAAAATGAAAATGAATAAAAACAATCCTTGAAAACAAGTGCCATTTATTCCCAAAATGTTTGCTTTTAACACACAACAACACAGTGTTTTATTCAGATTCAGATTAGGGCTGCACAATTTTGGGAAAAAAATCTAATTACGATTTTTCTGATAAATATTGCAATTGCGATTCGATTTGCGATATTTGTTTTTAAGCGACCCAACGGAAGTTTATTGTAAAATGCGGCCATTTCTCCGGCTAGGAAGGTCGTATCAACGTGCTCCCGTCTCTAGCACGAGTGAAAGAACTACATTTACATGAAACGTCCGTTGGGTTGCTTTAAAGTCAAGCTTCAGTTTAAGATTCACCCTGTAATAGATGTAAAACATGTGATGGAGCATTACTAACCTGACTCAGATGGTTTGTTTCACCAAACCATCTAGGAAAGCTCCATTGGAAGCCATTTGGAAAGGGCAGGCACTTTCAAAAATACTTGGCAGGTGATTGGATCAATCTGTCTATCACCTTCTATCATGGGCCACTTCTGATTGGTTAACAATGGCTGGTACATGTGGAGCACAGCACTTCTGATTGGTGTGGATGACTAACACACAAGAAGAACAAAAACAATGTAAAAAAAATAATCGCAGGCTTTGCGATTTGATAATCGCATCATTTCAAATTTCGATTTAAAATCGATTAATCGCTCAGCCCTAATTCAGATACTGTTGAATGCCATCTTTGCAATGAATACAAATAGGAACTTAGTGTGGCATTAAAAGTGCTACAGTGTTAAATACTTTTTTCACAAGTGCAGACAAAACAAAACTGAATAATGAATAACAACAACATAAAACAAATCAGTGCAATGGAGTGGACAAATCAGTGTAATGGAGTTGTATACCTCATTACACAGTTAAATGTATTAAACTATAACAAAAATCTTAAGCAAAATGTCTTTCTACCTCAAATACATAGTCCAACTTAGTGCTCCTGCTCCTGCTGGGCTGCCACTCAGCTACTGCAACTAAGGATACACTTCAAGGTTGATGAGGGAGGGGTAAATGCTGTTGGAATTTGAATACAATTCACAAGGAGAGTTTTCTTGACTATGATAACGAATTCCGGTGGTTGGAGCTTAAAATAAATGAATTTGAAAATGTACCTCTCACGAAGGATCACCCTAAGCAACACATGCTTGGTCTGTGGGAAACAAACTGCACTGCATACTGTAGCTTGTTACTAATGGAAACCAAAACAAGACCACTCATTGCTGTGTAAAAAGTCCCCCTCACTTGCTTTTACAGAGAGGGTATTATGCCCGTCTTCTGATTATTTACAAAGGGAATTTCACTCAGTTTTAAGGGCCTTAATCCTCAGAGAAGTGTGGTTTGTTTTTGAGACTGGCTTTCCCAGTATCCCCGGCCTCCTAATTGAATATTGATAGTAATTTCAGGGCAATGGAGGTTTGAGCAGGAAGAGAGAAAATTGGGGCGTCTCCTGCACTGTCATTAGGCTGTGAATTTCTGAGTTGGGTTTGGTCCAAAAGCAACACCAGTTGAGAGGCTATCACAGAGCCCCAATTCCTGCTTTGTTGTTTTTCATTTCAGTTGGACTAGACTTTTTATTTGGCCTGTCTTAACGTATCTAATGGCGCATTTCCACTGCAGCGCGTAGCACGGTTTAAGCGTGCCGTGCCAAACCCGGCCCGTTTTTTGTTGCGTTTCCACTAGGGGTAGTTCCGGCTAACGGGTACCTTTTCACAGTTTTTCTGGCCCTCCAAAATCGTGGTTCTTTCCGGGCCAACAACCGGGCTGAATATGCTAAACTAGTGACGTGAGTGGCTACAACTACAACATAATGAACATATTTATTTGACCGTGATTTAATTGTAATACACGTTTCTAAATGATGCCGAAGTAACAACATACTGATACCGGTTAGTAAAAACCATGGATTAATGCTTTGACAAGTCTGCAGACAAGACGGCAGGCGGAAAACCTTTTAAAATGTGTGTTTTCTGAATGGAGACCGGCTAAGCTAACGTTAAATATGCTCCAACCGTCCACACTCACAACAACGGCCTACAGAGATAAATAAACCAGCGACTATATTCGCCATGACACAGACAGTCTGTGGTTTGTACTTGTTTAACTTTTGTCTAGTTTCTGAACAGATATGAGTAGCTGTGAGTGCTAACAGCTAACGGCTGATGTTTGGTTTTGTGGTTCGCATTGAAGATGACGTCACGGCTCCGCCTACACTGCGTTACTATAGTTACTGCCCCAGCTACTAAACTGTAATGGAAACGCAGCATAAAGTGAGCCTGGCCTACCAAGGCCTAACTATACCGTACTAAGCCGTGCGAGGCCCTGCAGTGGAAATGCGCCATTTTCCACCTGGCCTTTCTTTCTCTTTTGTTCATGTTTGGCTTCTGTGTTGCCTCACTTTATAACGAATCCCTCGCAGAGACGGAGAGGCAGCCAGGGAGGAGGAGGAGGGTTAGAGGATGATACAGCAGGACATCAGAATTCCTGCTAGGTTCTCTGCAGCAAAGCTTCAAAGCCTTCTTGCTTCTTACTGCATTGCCTGCATGAATATGTGCTCAAACAGTCAAGGTTACCAACAGCCTAACAAGCCCTCTGCTACATATTGGACTATTACTATCTCTCATTCAACCTCTACTTTTTGTTTTAAATGTATGTATGGACCGCTCTACATCCAGCCTGACATGCTGTAACACTCCATATGTTGACTGTATTCACAAGGGAATCGAAGGTCATATATTCCATGAAAGAAGAAAACATGAATGACATGTCTCTTCACATTAGATCTAGAAATTCCTGCACTTAGTCTTTCTGAGGGTATAATGAGGCTGCTTTTTTGAAGCCCACCCCTCAGGTGCTTTATAACATTTCTGGGTTTGCTATAGCTTTAATAACCTGTGTTAATTTTTCATACCAAAGAGGACCATCGTGAGATTTGGTTGTTTTCGGAGTTTGGAGCCACACATGACAATATCATTTAACCCACTTACACTAATGAAAAACACTTTCAGGTTTTGAACTATGTAGGGATTTCTTCAGGCTGTTAAGCTACAGGTGCTTTGCATTAGCCGACCTTGCATTGTGCAGCACAACTGCTCCTTTTCGGTCCAGCCATAAATCATGATGGGCCTCAGCAGTTTATGAGCCATTCGAGGCTGCGCTGAACTATCTGCACCTTTCTTCTTTTTCCATTTTAGCTTTAGCTTTTTTCCAAACTGTTATTGTAGGGAGGTTTTCTTTTTTTTAACATTTAATGTTCTTGCTTTCAACACAGTTATTGGATTCTCTGTCTGAAGTAGCTGCTGATACATTATACATCTAACTCCAAATTATATTCTCTGTTTATATGTGCTTTAGTGTTCTGTCTTTTTATTTTTGTTAAAAAACCAAACACATGTGTTGGGTATGCATGACCTTATTTGAAAGCTGAACTTTTCTCAAATTTAAAAGTCAAATAGTTTAATATAATTGTAATTGTATTTCTTGGGTTTTCATGAAGTAACAGGCCTTCCTGCCAACAGCTGCAGAGTCCCACAGCAGCATCTGCAGTGTTTTTAAACTTGGAATGACTTGGAAATCTGTCATCCTGATTGTTGGTCTGTCCAAATCTGGGGAAATGTCCAAATTCTGTCGACTTTTACCTTTATCATCCCGTCACAATGCAGGAGAGAACAGAGCAAAAGGCCATGTTTTCATTAAATGTTGAGCTGCTTGTATGTTTTGGCCCGAGTCCAGGCCCTGAGAGGCTCAGGCGCCCCTGGTATCCAGGAGTGTCTCCAACCTCCAAACTGAACACATATCAGAAACAGCTGAGGCCCCGGACTTGTTTGACAAAACTGGGAATTTAAGTGCTGCTGCATACTTTGTAGCATCTGGGTTTAAGAAAAACAATCTTATTTCCAATTTGTCAATCTTAAATATTTGAATTGGTGGTTTTAGGTTTTAGTGGTTGTTGGTGAGTTGGAGTGTGACTTCTACATTGAATGCAAATACAAAAGGAAGGTATTCAGGGTAGGGATGTCCCGATCACCTTTTTTTGCTCCCGATCCGATTCCGATCATTTGATTTTGACAATCTGCCGATACCGATTTTTCCCGATCTGATCTTTATGCAATGCATTAAGAGAAAAAAAAGTATTCAAGTTGTCCCTTAAGGTTATTTTTTTATTTAAATGACAGTACCCAACTACCCATTCTATCCAACATGGATATAGCTTGTTTTTTTCACAGCAGCATTGGACCAGTTCAGTTGTGCAGCATTGGATCAAAACAAAATACTGCTTATCAGTGGTCCACCACAACATAACCATGTAAACAAATTGAGTGCAGATAGTGCAGTAACAAAACAAAAATAACTCTACTGGAAAGAGGTAGCTTGACTAGCTTTACAAGTTCACATTCAGTCACAAATAATAAGATAAAATAAAAATGTGGCTTAGTGCAGAATTCTAGCCTTAAGATTAACTAGTCTAGTATTAATGCAATGAACAACAGCAGCGTACATTTTTTTTGGCCTTTTCACTGTTCTGGGGCAGTTTCTCTTTCCCTTTAAAAGTCTCTGAAAGTGTCGGTTGTTTCAGTGCCGTTACGTGAGTGGCCGCTGTGTACTCGTCGTGTTGGTGTTTGTTTCTCAGGTGGCGTATTAGATTGGTCGTGTTGAACGTAGCTCTGTTCTTTCCACCACGCGGAACCTCCGCCTTGCGAACATTGCATCTGGCTGTTACACTGCCTTCGCTTTCAATTTTATAATACTTCCAAACTCCTGACATTTTCTCTGTCCCGACTCCTGAGTCACCAGCTGAACGTAGCCTCTCGTTAGCTTACTGCTACTATTAGACACTGCGCCCACTCTGTTGCCAGATTTGAGAGAAATAAGCAGAGGTGGGACCAAGTCATTGTTTTGCAAGTCCGAGTTAAGTCTCAAGTCTTTGCGCTCAAGTCCGAGTCAAGTCTCAAGTCTTTGCGCTCAAGTCAAGTCTCAAGTCAGGATGGGCAAGTCCAAGTCCTAAACTTTGACAAAACGAGTCTTAAACAAGTCCTTATGTGCTTTTCAACAAATGTAATGACATCGATCAACAGAATAATACTTAATAATAAAACTGCCCTTTATTAGTCACATTCATAATTGAATAATCAATTTTCTCTCTGCTGGTAAAGTAACGTGTTTTTTTCTATTTTAAGAGGGATAAAGTGAGGTAAGGCTACCGTGACGGTTTGATTCAGAAGGAGTTTAATGTATAAGTTCTGAACTTCTCCCACCTCTGACAATGAATCCTGAGTGGTTACCAAAAGAAAAACCCTGCTCTGAAGGTTATTTTCATTTTACAAATCTTGCACTCTGCTTTGCTTTCTCCAATATCATTGAAATGTAGCCAGATGCTGCTTCTTTTTTCGGTTTTCGCTTGCATTTAAATCCGTCGCTCTGTGTAGCTGGCCTGTACCACGAGCGTATGCCCCCACCCTTCTTTCACATAATGGTGTGATCCTAGTGTGTCCTCGCATATGATTGGCCGCATAGTGGCTCAGCAAAATAAAGTCCCGCCCCTGCCTGCATGGATTCACAGCAAGAGTTGGAGCGGCTGAAGATTCTGCTCCTCCCGACTGGAGTCTGCTCTTCTAGCGGCATCTTGCGATCGGTGTGTTGGAGACCCCTGAATTAAATTATCAAGTCCCCTCAAGTCAGAAGGCTCAAGTCCAAGTCAAGTCCCGAGTCATTGGTGTTCAAGTCCAAGTCGAGTCGCAAGTGTTTTGTGATTTTGTCAAGTCTAGTCCAAAGTCATAACATTGGTGACTCGAGTCCAAGTCATGTGACTCGAGTCCACACCTCTGGAAATAAGCAACCAGGTCTATGAAAAAAAGCCCAAAAGAAGCAACACATACATGATGTTGTGTAATTTTAAACCAAAACTAACTAAATCACGTGATCGGCTCCGATCCCCGATCACGTGATCGGATCGGGACATCTCTAATTCAGGGTTTCCGCGGGGTCTTAAAAAGTCTTACATTTGATAATCAGAATTAGTGTTGCACGGTGTACCGATATTTGAAAGGTACCGCGATACCCTGCCGTTAAAAATGTTACGATTCCTCCGTTTCATTAGTATCGGTACTTTAAGAATGACGGGGAAAAGTACTTTGGTGAGAAAGCGCTGTTTTAATAAGAGCCGTGTGTGTTCAGCGCTCTGCTTCCACTCCCTGCACTGCAGCCGTGCCTGCAGTCCCTCCCCTCTCAAGCACGCTCTAAGTCCCTCCCCTCTCTCGTGCACGCGCTAGCTGCCAGAGCACGTGAGAAAACGAGAAGCATGGCTGCAAGTGGGAGTGCAACTGCCGCTGCGCCTCGGCTTGTTGACAAAAAAGACGCCAGAAGCGACATTTGGAAGTATTTTAGCTATATCTCTGACAGTGAGGGCAAGCCTACGGACACCACGAGGCCTGTCTGTAAGACATGTTTTAGATCCCTGCAAACCAAGCGAGCCAACACATCAAACTTGGCTAAGCACCTCGCCGACCGGCATCCAGAGCTGTTTAAAGAATGTAAAGACAGACAGGTTAGCGAATGTGATTGATAACATACACTGAACAAAAATATAAACGCAACACTTTTGTTTTTGCTCCCATTTTTCATGAGATGAACTCAAAGATCTAAAACATTTTTTATATACACAAAATAACCATTTCTCTCAAATATTGTTCACAAATCTGAAAAAATCTGTGATAGTGAGCACTTCTCCTTTGCCGAGATAATCCATCCCACCTCACAGGTGTGGCATATCAAGATGCTGATTAGACAGCATGATTATTGCACAGGTGTGCCTTAGAATGGCCACAATAAAAGGCCACTCTGAAACGTGTATTTTTGCTTTATTGGGGGGGGGGTCTGGGGGGGGTCAGAAAACCAGGCAGTATCTGGTGTGAGGGGTAGGGTTAGGGTAATGTTGTGAATCGAGTGGCCCATGGTGGTGGTGGGGTTTAGTGATGTGTCGGTCGCGAACGAGCCGGCTCAAATGTGTCGTTTAGTGAACGACGGGAGCCATTTTTGCGGAGGGATCTAGATCGGCATGAAGGCACATTATGCAATGTGCAATGTGCACATTATCCCGCTTATTACATGGCCACATTCTCAACAAAGTAACGACATGACTCCCAATATTAATGGAAATGCTTTTATGGATTTAGAAAATGATTTTATTGATTTAAAAAATAGTTGTATGTATTGATTTAAATTGACATGCATCCGCTAAGAAAAGTAGTCCGTTGTTACTGTTTGAACTAACGTAGCAACGGCAGGAACTGCTTCGATAGTGTTTTTGAGGAGCTTTTTGATTACAGATTTGAAAACATCATTGCTTGCTTTAAAAGTAGCACAATTCATTATGTCAAACCTTGGAAAGTATCTAGATATCCCTGCCCTGATGCCAAAGTAACTGGCAACTGAATATGTGTCGCCGTTTGATGTCTATGTCTGGACCGTTGCGTAAAAAGGAGGGTTTCTGCCCCATTACTTCTCTTCTTACTTCTATAAGAATAAAACACGGAGAACGGAGATCTCTTTTTCTCCCCCTCTTCTGACAGCCCAGCAGCTGATCTCAGAGCACGCTCCCCTCTCCTGCAGGGAGGCGTGGTCAGCTGCAGCTCACAGAATCAGCCCCCTGCAAAAACAGCGCTGGAAAGAGCAAATAGAGCGAAATGAGGCATGGCTAAAATGCAGGATCTTTTTGGTATTTTGAAAAAAAAACCTATATTTATATACTTTATATAGGTCGATACAGTAGCCCCTTTTTTTTAAATAGTTTTTATAGGTGTTGCTATCTGTTTTGTGTAGCGTGGTTCTACAAGCAAGTCAATGCATTCATTGGGTGGTATCAGAGAGTTGCACAGGTCTGTAAATGCAATGAAAACAATTGGCCACAGCAAATCATTTATATTAAACATGTAATTTTTACTTTTGAATACTTCAGTACAAAGGATGTATTGAATAATTTAAGTGATATATGTGTACACATATAAATCATTAGTCAAAACAGGGCTACATTCAGTAGCGGCCGGCCCATAGGGGCGCTAGGGGCGCCGCCCCACCTCTTCCCACATACAAAAAAATATATTTAAAAAATATATAAATAAAAGATATATATATTTAAAAAATATATATATTTTATATTTTTATTTTTAATGAACAAGGTAAATATCATACAATTGGTATCAGTAAAATGTATAATCTACAATAAAATCTCGTTTAAAATTGTGTTACGATGTCTAAAGTTACTGATAAGTCACATGTTTCCTGCCTGGCCTTGCCCATGGCATTAGTTTATCATTACCGGGCGGAGCCCCCGATCCAAACAGCAGCAACCAGCACGTTGCAAAAGTCTCAATAGTAAACTGTGCCGCCGAAACATAATTTCAGCCAATCAGCGGCGTCAAATATTTTGGTCACGAGGGCGCTCACGTTGGCGCCCACGTTGCTTACGTGCGTTGACGTGAGTTGTTTTTTAGACTCGTGAGTGACCAAGGTGACACAGTATTTGGATGAGAATGGTGTGCAGGCAGGCCCGCCTTAACCTGCCATCAGGCCCTGGGGCTGATAGGTTTTGTAGGCCCCCTATTTAAACAACAAATCAAAGTCATTTATAGCCTCGGCAGGCTCTGTGATCGCACTTCTCCACTCTGCTCTACGCGCGCCTGGTCCTCTCCTCCAGATGAGTGACGTAGCAAGTCCTCGTCGTATTCTCCATCTCCTCCAACATCCCTCCTGTCTGTTTTTCCTCTCCGGCTACTCCATCGCTATCAGAACCAGATGGCCTACTTGGCTCCGAGGCCCGCTCGGTACAGAACTAATCTGTCCTTCCTCCTCATCCTGGCCTACAGGTTTAAAACAACCTGTAAGCTTTGGCATTTTTTGTAATAGCTGCTTGTCTCGAAACTCCTTTTCCCTCAACAATTTCCTTTCCCGAGCGCCACTCTCAAACTTTTTCTTTTCAAACATTTTCTCCTAAACAACCTTCATCTGTCACTCAATCACTCGCAATTTGAATAAGTCACATGTGAAACATATTCTCATTCTGATTCGCTGTGAAGTGGTGCCCACTGACTGTTACAGAGTCATCTCTGGAATCCATCGATCTGATTGATTAGTGGAGCAAATGATCAAAATACTACGGAGGGAAGATATTTTCGTTTGGATTACTGGTCTGGGGGAAGCTTGTGTGTGTGTGTGTGTGTGTGTGTGTGTGTGTGTGTGTGTGTGTGTGTGTGTGTGTGTGTGTGTGTGTGTGTGTGTGTGTGTGTGTGTGTGTGTGTGTGTGTGTGTGTGTGTGTGTGTGTGTGTGTGTGTGTGTGTGTGTGTGTGTGTGTGTGTGTGTGTGTGTGTGTGTGTGTGTGTGTGTGGTGTGTGTGTGTGTGTGTGTGTGTGTGTGTGTGTGTGTGTGTGTGTGTGTGTGTGTGTGTGTGTGTGTGTGTGTGTGTGTGTGTTTGTGTGTGTGTGTGTGTGTGTGTGTGTGGTGTGTGTGTGTGTGTGTGTGTGTGTGTGTGTGTGTGTGTGTGTGTGTGTTGTGTGTCCCAGGGAAAACACTCACGAGAAACACCGGCTGTGGTTATGCCTGCTGTGACGTCAAGTTACTCCGTTATCCGCTTGTAATTATGCCGTTACAAGCTTCAACGTTGTATTTATCATCTGAATTTGCCGAAACAAGTTTAATATTCTGAAAGCCAAGACTTTGTTTATTTGAAACCAGATGAAAACAAACTGTAACGGACCCTGCCGTGTTATCTATGATTACTCTACGCTTACATTCATAATTTCAGCCGGAGGGAGGGGGGCGGCGCTGCTGAAGAGCAGATTGCGAGTGAGAGGTGCCTGTCATCTTCCCTTTACAAGCTTAAAGAATGTATTTATCGTGTGATTTTGGAAATAAAAGTGTCATATTCTGAAAGCCAAGACTTTGTTTATTTAAACGTTTTTTAAAAACATCCGAAATAAAAAACTTTTTTTTTTAATTACATTTTTAAAAAAAACTTTTTTATTGGCTCATGATAGGCCCCTGATCTCCGTAGGCCCCTGGGCTTCAGCCCAGGTCAGCCCGTGCATTAAGGCGGCCTTGTGTGCAGGTGGAGTCGCCGGACCTCGGTCCGCACCCAATTCCGTGCAAGAGCTACTCTCCAATCCTTTCGAAAGGAGAAGTTTGGGAGATAAATTGATACTTAAAGACCTTGGACCGGACCAACCCGATTTGTATATATCACAGCAAGCTCGTGAAAAAGACAAAACGTATCAACCAGGCTTCTCACGTAGCTGGTACACCAGAAAGGCATGGCTAGCTGGATGCAAACAGGTAAATGCTATCTTTTGTTTCCCATGCTTGCTCTTCAAACAGCCGGGGACAGATACGATCTGTTCAGAAACTAGATACAAGTTAAACAAGTACAAACCACAGACTGTCTGTGTCATGGAGAATACAGTCGCTGGTTTATTTATGTCTGTATAGGCCGTTGTTGTGAGTGTGGACGGTCGGAGCATATATAACGTTAGCTTAGCCAAGCTCCATTCAGAAAACAAGCATTCTAAAAGGTTTTTCGCCTGCCGTCTGTCTGCAGACTTGTCAAAGCATTAATTCATGGTTTTTACTAACCGGTATCAGTATGTTGTTACCTCGGCATCATTTAGAAACGTGTATTACAATTTAATCACGGTAAAATATGTTCATTTTGTTGTAGCTCCCGAGCAGTAATATTACATATTACTTTAAAAAAAAGCAATATATTACACTACTTCGTTACTCTCTACATAAAGTAACTCGTTACTTTACTCGTTTTACTCGTTACTTTACTCGTTACTTTACTCGTTACTTTACTCGCAGGGCCGACCCGCCCCTCCCTACAGGCAGATCACGCAGACTGCGGTGCACCTACAGTGTGCGCGCCACAGTTTTGCCTCTGCGAGACTCCACTTGCACCCCCAATTACTATTGCATTAAGGAAGACATAACACAAGTCTTTCTTTTTATATGCTCTCAAATAGGCTACCAGCCACACAACAAGCTAACAGTCTGTGAAACGTCAAGACACTAATTAATGAAACCAGTTCAAGACGCATTATTCTTATCATTCTTTATGAGCGCATAACGGTAAGGTATCTAATTACTTATTTATTTAGTATTCCATAACTTAGTAACAGAGATGGTCAAACTAAAGTGGTAGAGACATGGCAGAATTCCTACAATGAAGCGGGACATTGAACTGTTCACCCGTGAGAGGGCGATCAACAAAAGAGAGCGAGCGGCCCCGTTGAGGGAGTTTACAGATGAAAAGACTCAGCCATGTTTATGCAGCACTGCACATGGAGATGTGGTCTCGCAAGTCGTGCAGATTACATAGGCCTACATGTAAATAAACCTGCGGCGGAAACCCCTCTTGTCTGTCAGTGAGTGTGATTATTTTATAAAAGTAACGAAGTAACGCGTGTCGGGGCAATGTTAGTAACTGTAGTGTGATTACTAAATTATAAAAGTAACGCGTTACACTACTCCGTTACCGACAAAAGTAATATTATTATTGTAATGCGTTACACCCAACTCTGCTCCCGAGCCAGCGCGTCTTGTTTGAATGATGCGAGTAAACACAGCTGGCAGCCGCGGTGAAACTCGAGCGACTAGAGCGATGCGATAGGAGCGTTTAGAGCGAAGCGAATATTCGCATCGCGTCCGGTCTGAACGCAGCATTAAAGCGAGCTCCGCGCTGCACTGGAAAAGCGCCATTACATCACCAGAAGTCCTAATTTAAGGGATCATTTCTCCCCCAAAAAATGTTTTACTCACTATATCAACAGCCCCACCAAAAATATTTTCCACCAGCCGCCACTGGCTACATTTGATTTAATTAAAAGGTATAATAAGTGGTAAACTGAAGAGCCGTTTGGGAGCCGAAAGAGCCGGCTCTTCTTGGTGAGCCGAGCCAAATGATCCGGCTCACCAAGAAGAGCCGGAATTCCCATCACTAGTGGGGTTATGGTATGGGCAGGCGTATGTAATGGACGACGAACACAGGCCACTCGATTCACAACATTTCCCTACCCCTAACCCTACCCCTACCCCCTCACACCAGATACTGCCTGGTTTTCGGACCCCCCCAGACCCCCCCAATAAAGCAAAAATACACGTTTCAGAGTGGCCTTTTATTGTGGCCAGTCTAAGGCACACCTGTGCAATAATCATGCTGTCTAATCAGCATCTTGATATGCCACACCTGTGAGGTGGGATGGATTATCTCGGCAAAGGAGAAGTGCTCACTATCACAGATTTTTTCAGATTTTTGAACAATATTTGAGAGTAATGGTTATTTTGTGTATATAGAAAATGTTTTAGATCTTTGAGTTCGAACGTTTTCGTAGTTTGACGAGGCAATTAATGGCAATGATAACTGTCTAATATGGCTATCTTTTTAGCTAACTTACCAATGTGGCTAACATCTGCAATGTACATTTTGTCAATAATTATTTATATTACTGTACTATTACATGTTAATAAAATATAAAGTTAACTATCAAAGAAATCACAAACTCAAGTATAAAGAAGAGACCATGTTGTAAGAAAACACTTAACAGATATACTACAATTGTATTGATCATGAAAATAATAAAAGAAAAGTATCGAAAAAGAGTCGGAATCACAATTCTTGACTTGGTATCGGTATCGAAACCAAAATGTTGGTATCGTGACAACACTAATCAGAATTGAAGGCCTTAAAAAGGTCTTAAAAATTATCAAAATAATTAAAAGGTCTTAAATATGATTTGGAAGGTCTTAAAAATGATCGGATTTGAAAGGTACGGGGCGTGAACTGTCAACGGGGGTGTGGGGGGGAGGAGAGCACAGTCGTGAACTGTCAACGGGGTGCGGGGCGCACGCTTGTGAACTGTTAGCGCCGTGTTATGCATGCCCACTGCACCTCGCGGGAGTGCGTACAGCGTAAAGCCAAAACTCAGACATTTCAATGATTTGTACGGCAAAGTTTGGTTTGGAAACGGTATCATTCCCTTTTTGGCAGGCATGCTTAACACCGGAGCCTCGCTGCGGGGAAACTTTGGCGCTGTTTCGAGTTTGTTCTAATCCGTCATAATGACAGACTGCTTTCAGATTATTCCGTCATTGTTAAAAAAAAATACGTCATAGACGGAAAATATTCGGTTAACGCGACCTCTGGATGAAATACTCCAAATCTCCACCCTCCATAATTGCACTTGCTTCAGTTGCTTGCTACTTTTTAAGGGCGGTGATGACAGTACGAACTGAAGTTGATGCGATTTGATTGGATTGTGAGGCATGACGTGAGCCTCATCTGATTGGTCAATCCCTCAATTTTTTTCACCAAGGGAAGCCAATTTCGGCTAGCCTCCTCTCACAACCATAACATGTAGAGGGGCGCTGTTTCACTCTTTGTAAAATACTCAATGAGAATGGGGGAGAGATGGGCCGGCAGCAACACACAGCACAGAATAATTACCGAAATTAAACAAAGTGTTTTTATTTATTTATTAAAATTATAACTACAATCCAAAAAAACAGGGGAAGCCTGGCTTCCCTTGGCCTCCAGGAGAAAACGCCACTGAGTTTGAGGGATAATTCTCACCCACCTCTTGCTCTTGCCCTGCACTTGTATACGTGCCAGTTGAGCTGGTTCTTCCAGCAGCTCAACTCTGTCCCATCATGAACGCAGGAGGCTGGCTCAATCTAAACTCGCGCCCTCATCATTCTCTTCATCATCTTGCACTTGTTCTAAGCTGCTGAGGTCTGTCAATTTGCAACATTTATATGCTTCACCTGCGAGTGACTTCACCTTTTTTTCTCTTGCCTTCTCGGCCCCACCTTTTTCTTTTCGTTTTCTTTGATTTTTATCCATTTTTTTTCATTCTCCCTGTTTACCGTGGCGTCTAATTCCTTCTCTTCGTGTGGCCGTCTTTTTTCTTCTTCGTGTGTGATTTTGACAGATAAGAACCACATAACTGCATTAGCGGCCGCTCTCGCCGTCTGTCGGCCGTCAGCGCAACTTAAATGATGACGTTAAACTATTTTTGTTTAAAGGGTGGTTCTGTGGTTTTCCAGATTCTACAGATGGCCAGTCCGCCCCTGGCTGCACCCTAAAAAGAGTTAACTGATTGAATTATGACTGAAGATCGTCAGCTGTCTTCCTCTTCCGTGTTTTTCCTCCAATACGTAAAGGCTGCAGCACCTTTGACAACTTTTCTCCACATATCAAACATACCGGTAAACCAGCATCGTTTACTGTGAAAGCATATAACTCACGCAGAATTAAACCCTCTGTGTTCCTCCGATACTTTGATTTGATTTGATTTATCCATAGTTCGCTCATCGAGCGTGTCACAGTATCACCTCAAAATACAAGATACGATACATTTTCAACCGTACAACAAAATATAAATAGTCCTACAAATATCTTTATTTGATTTCCTTCTTATTTTTGTCTAAGCTCAAGGGAGCCAGAGTAGAGGGCTTAAAGGTGACATGTCATGCTTTTCCGGTTATTACCCGTCCCCTTGTGTGTTATGAAGGTTTTTATGCATGTAAACGGTCTGCAGAGTCAAAACCCTCAAAGTACACCATGTAGCGAGTAAACTCTAACACAAAACGCCTCGTTGGAGATACGTCACTGTCCATTTGATTCTTCCGGGGACATCATGATGTCATGTCGTCCCCGGAACGAAATGGACCAATCCGTGGAGCCGTTACGTTAAGCCCCCGCTGATTGGTCCAAATTGACCAATCCACGGACTTCCTCACACACTCAGTGCAAGCAGCTCAGCTGATTTCTCCTCCCTGGCTGCAGGCTGATAACAGACAGTTGGGATCGCGGCGAAATTCTCTCTGCAGACGCATTCTCACAGCGTTTATCAACCTTTTTCTTACTCAATATCAAGCCACACTTATTGTTTTTACTTCGGCTGTGACTTTGTGTGTGCTCAGGGTGAGTTTGGCTGTGTTTCGCTGTGTATCGCTAAACAAGGAAATCACACCTCCACGGAGCTCAGCGCGATTCACAACGTCCCGACTGGTCCCGACCAATCGGAGCACACTGGGCTCACAGGGAGGGGGGGGGCGGCAAGAGCTGCAACGAGCCGTTTAGTGGAGAGAGTGTATGCGAAACCAATGTGAGTTTGGAAAATTGCACAGTATAAATCTATTCTAGTAGACCTCAACAATGGAATTATGATCAGTGGAAAATATTACTGCAGTCATTGTCGAAAATCTGGTTTTCTCGAACCAACTAATGTCTGGTGACATTTATTTTTTGATTTTCTTTTGATTTTCTTTTTCCATGTCCATTTTTAAGATTTGGCAAAAGACAGAGACCTGATCAGAAATTGTTATCTGAATTCACCTGCAGCCAAATTCTATTCATAACCTAACCCTTGAAGACTACTGGAAGAAAGATGAAATATGTAGGATTTGTTTTTTTCTTCCTCCAAGCATTTGAACCACATGGCTCCCATTCATTTCAATCAAATCCCTTTAATTTATTTTGCCTGTGTAAGTGCAGCCTAGTGCACCGTCTCCTGCTGGACTGGGGTCCGACGTTGCAAAGGACTGATGTGCTTCCCCCTCTCCACCAGCTGTTGTGGTTTTGATCTGTCTGTACTGTGGTTGCCAGATCATTTATCTGACCGCTTTTTGATCTGTCTCCCACAGCTTTTAGTTGAAGAAGGCCTCTTTCTGTTTGGCCTTGACTGAAATTTGTTTTGCAGTGCCTCCTCGGCTATTGCCTTTTTGTGTCTGCTTTAACTTATCCTGAATGTCTTTCAGCTTTCATCTTGTTTTGACAATACTGAGCTTCACTGAAGAATATAGACCAGGGGGTCTTCTGAGTTTTTAGACCAAAGACTCTTTAGATACGAGGGAGCAGGGAGGGTCAGATTGGAGGAAATACTTACTTTACTGCAGCTGCAAACATCCTTGTTTATCTTGGATACACGTCAATATGCCAAGTGCAGGAGTGCAAACATGCCTAAACAAGTCTGTGTATTTTATTGTCAACATGTAAGGAGTTGAAATGATTGGTTAATTAGTTTTATTATTTGGAAATTATGTAGCTAATTGGTTGTTAGTCATTCTTCAAGCAAAGAATGAAAGATACTTACAAGTTGTAGTTTCACAAATGTGAGCTTTATCAAATGTTTCTTCAGGTTTTGGAAAGTTAGTGGGGCAAAATGATGCCCTCTGTGGAATTTTTTGATGGCCATTTTACACCTAATCTTCAACATTTCATAGACTGGCCTCACAACAAATCCTCACCACAAATATTTGGCCTTTTAGTTTTGTAAACAGATTTTTATGATATTTGGATTATCAAAACAGCCGTGAATGAATTTTCTGTCTACAGTTTAATAATCATATCACACATTTGTATGTATAAAAATAGGCCTTGTGTTCCAGTTTTTCAGTTAAAGTAGCTTACTCTTTCTGTTGCTTACCAAAGAGGAGAACTAATAACTGGCTGTTTAATTGGGTCACTCTCTCTTTTTTTTTTTTTTAAAGATTCCCTTTCCCTCTTATTTTTCTCTCACTCTTTATCTTCCATTCATTATCACCCATTCGGTCTTGCCTCATGTTACACCTCTCTCTCTCTCTCTCTCTCGCTCTCTCGCTCTCTCTCTCTCTCTCGCTCGCACACACACACACACACACACACACACACACACACACACACACACACACACACAATAACAAATGCACTGAACAAGTGAGAGGTGATCTTTATTGGTGATCCAGGCTTTGTCTTTCCAGATTCCTGCCATAGTGCCTTAGTTAGCTCCAACAGGGCAGGGACCCGGGGCCACCCCTTAGCAAGTCAGTCCCCTCACTCGCCACAATGGGCAGGACTTAAAATGAACTGACCATGAATGAGAGAAAGAGGGGAAAGTGTAATGAAAGAGAAGGGCGGGGGTTTGTGGTGAAGGCAAGGGGCAGTGAGCAATACCCGACTGGGGGGGGGGGGGGGGGGGGCAATGGGAGTAGAGGGAGCAGCTCCCTCCCCCAGACAACATGCATTTGTAAGGCCCCCATCCCCCTCATGGTGCACACATGTATGCACACTCACTCCTGCAGGAGAGGCTTTGCATTCTCGATGAGGAGAGAGTTTGGGCTCCTACTGTGAAGAAGCAGATCAGAATGTTATGCATGCTTCTTATCTCTTTTCCCCCCTCTCTGTTTATGCCTCAGGGCTCCTCAGTGTTGCATAAATAAACTGGCAGTAAACTCAGACGTCAATAAAAAAACGTGTATGTTTTATTTTTATTTGTGTCTGCGTATTTCTGCCTATATGCAGTGTTTTTGTATTAAATAGGTGTATTTTGGGGGATAAAGATCATACTATGACTATGTAATACTAAACCTTTTTTTTTTTTTCGGTCTTTCATATTGTGGAGTCTTGAACATAACTCTTACAAGTTTGTATCTTTGTGTCTGATGCTGTGGAATGACATAACACCTCAAACTCTTAGCTCATAGGGTCGTGGAGCACAGCTCAGTTTGTCTCACTTTTCTCCTCTAAACAATACATCAACACAATGACATCAGCCAGTTAATCAGAAACAGGTTTATTGCTAAGCAGGTCTGTTTCTGATTCTGTGCCACCAATAATTATTTCCATGAAATGTCCAGCCACTGATACACTGCTGTGTGTTTGACATATAAGCAGTCTTTTATGAAGATAACTGGAACATATAGACTGATTTCCCTGCTTCCAGACAGTATTCTATTTCATATTTTTAAAGAAAAAAGAAGACTGATCAAGAGAGGAAAGGAATTATTTAACATTTTGAGAATCGCTGTGGAGAGTGAGATGACTAGATTAGTGACACATCTCTGTGTGCTAAATATAGAGCTAAAGCTGAGATGTGATTTATAGATTAAGAAATGTTCTCATATGAACTCCGAACAATATCTAGCGAATGAGGTCTGCACATTTTCAGATAATTCACGAACACATGTGTAGCCATAAACAGGAGTTATCAGACACATTGTCACTTTCTGGAATCACTCAGGCGACAGGGTGGTGCCTGTGAGTGTGTATAAGACACCACAATGACGTGGATTAAACTCTATTCACATATAGTTTGGAAATATGTCATAAACCAGGGATTTCTAGCCGTTCGTTGAATTTGTCTGACAACTTGGCATCATCTTTTGTAGACCCTCTCGCCAGTTAAACATTTTCATTGACATGTTCATGTAAATGACCCTTCTTCTTGACCCTGGGATATTTATTTTCTTGCGTTTTCATGCAAGCAGCGCTAGAAGCATCCTCATCAACCCACTGTGACTTCCTGTGTGAATGAGCTCTTATATTGGCTCCATCAGTCAATACATAGACTTTGTACTGAAGACCTGGTAAATTATGTTTACTGCTGTTTTACATTTGCGTTTTCACACACTGCTTCTCCCAGTGATGTTTAGATCATTTCAGGTTTTGATTGCATGAGTTAAAGCGGCCTAAGGTTAGCATATAGACTAGTAACAGGGTGAAACGGATAGCCTGGCTTTGCAAGTTCTGTGGTTTCATATCCTATTATGCTGCAGTAATGCTTGTGATATTACTTTCTTTTCAAATGTCTTAACAAGATGTCGTCCGCTCTACAGTCACATACAGTCTCTCTATCTTCTAATCTTCTACTCTCCCTCATCTTATCTCTCGGTATAATTGTGTCCACTGGTGTGCTATGTGAAACTGTCGTGTTCCTTTTGTCTTCTGCTGGTTGGCTGCCTTTGAAGTAAAGACAGGAAGTGACCCTGGCTAATGAGTTGAACTTTCTGCCGCCGTCTCTTTTATGACTGTAGAGGAAAAGTAATGCAACACTTTTTTTTTCACTCTCGCAAATGAAAATGGCAAAGGGGAAAAACTGATACAGATTGCTAATTGGGAGGCAATGGAGAGTGTCTGGACTAAAAATGGGTAGACTGCGTTAGACACTTTGAATGTTCCAAACACATGTTAACACCTGAAGTCACACTCTTACACTATCTCTGTCTCTGGCTATATACACGCATATCTCACATAAACACACACTCGTATAAAGCTGGATGTAAGGGGCAGCTGCAGCTGTGTTTAGCTATCACTGTCTCTGAGCTCAGTTATGCTTCTGCCAGGCGAGTTGCTTATTTAATCTGGACTGAGTCACAAGTAATGGAAGACGAGCATTAGGAGAGCCAAACAGGCTTTGGTGTTTAACACATTTTCTCCTGCTGGCATGTCAACATGACTCCAGATTACCAAAGAAAACGGCTTATTTTTCATGGCCGTTATAAAGAAAGTGTCTTGTTTCAGAAAATACGGTTTCAAACTTAGTCATATTTCTTACTTAGATTTTTTTTTTTTTTTTATTAATATGTATATGTTAATTTACATTTTATATACTTAATTCTACTATTGTGTTAGTAATTTGTATATGTATATATATATTTCTAAATTAAGAAGCTGTGATGTATCCCAATTTCCACGTAGTCCCAACATATTGCTTGTAGTGGCTATTTGTCAACAACAATAAAACTTCAAAAGGCCACCAGGTATAGTGGATCTTACGCAGATCATGAGTTGGTAATGAGTCCATTGTCCAGACAAGGCATCAACGTTTTTGTGGTATTTATTAGCTTCACCTTGGCAAGAACAATACAGCAAAAGGTGTTGAAATGTTTGCTGAACTCAGCCCTGATACTGGTAAAAAACCATAGACCTTCCCGGTGCCCACTGACTGCTGCTGTGCCCTGATTGACTTAAATAAACCCAGCTGTGTGCCCAAATGGACCCATCACCTTCAAAATAAAAGCATTTTAGCTGGAACACAACTTAACTTAAATAATATGACTGTAAATTAATTAATTCTACAAAACAAAAAATAACAAATAAATGTGAAAAATACTGAATAGCTTCCACATTGCTATTTGTTGTGTAGTAGGGACCATCTTGAAATAGTTCTGCAGCACATTTGACATCTTGGCCTACTTTTTGCACAGGATTTCTCTCTCTGGCTGTCACAATCTGTGTGTGCAGGTTCCCTTTGTTGTGCACTCTGTTTTGTTTTCACTGCTAAGTTAGCTAAACAGCTGATTGTAGACCAGAAATAAAACCTTTATTTCTTTCTCTACACTTAGACGCAGTCTAACAGAGTAGTGCTGCTTGCATCCCACATCTATTTTATATGGAAACATCTCTATATCCATAGAAAATGTGTGTTTTTATGTTTCTGGAAGCAGCAGCAGTTTATCTTCTAGTCTCCTGTCCAAAAGAGACCTGTCATTCTGTGTTAGTGTGTGTATGCCCACTGTAACCAGCGCTGGTGGTCCAACTAAGAGGTCTAATGTTCAGCCATTCATGCGTGTCTTTCTCCAGCAGAAGCCCAGTTAACTATTCCTACAAGAAACCTGCATCTTATCAAGTTCTCTACAATCCTTCCAAACTTCTATCTCTCAGACCTTTTCTTTCTTCCCAGAAGGCATGTTCTCTGCCAGGTTTGGGTACCTGGTGCCACGCCAGGTTTTTTCAGTCTGTCTAGTCCTGGTGTTGGCACCAACAGCCGACTGGGGTTTCTACATATTGGCAGTTTATCAGGAGACACACCCTGTCTACAAATTCAGTTTTTTCTCGACACCTAAGGAACTTTTTTTGTGACTTTATGTAACTGTCAACATTTCAGAGAATTTGATCAGTCATCTAAATAGATTTTTTTTTAAAGAAAAATTCCACAATGAGTAATAGACCTTATCACAAATGGATTCTTCATGGATTTATTTGGCAATACTGACATCCCCTGTTTACATCTTATGTATAAAAATGTGGTATGTGCAAGAAAAAAAAGTCTTTGTGGAAGCGGAAATAAATCTTCCAAGTGGAGCATTCAGCAGCCGGGAACCTGCTCTGTTTGGTGCAGTTGACGATCGTGTGAATGAGCTGGACCTCTTACCTTTTCTGGAAATGTTAATCCGGCAGTGTTATACGGTCTATGTGTGAAATGGCTCTTAAATTGATACTGAGCTCTGTGGGAACAGGAACCTGTGTGTATGTGTGTTTGTACCCCTGTGTGTACAGGTAGTAGATTTGGTTTACATTCCTTAGCCTGCGTGTGTGATAGGATTCATTGATATGACAACATTCTGAACATCATGAGACAATAGAAATGTCAACTGCCAGCACATTTGTTGTAGTATTTAGATTAGGGGAACTATCCAGGCCATAACAGACATTGATTCAAATTAAGAACAGGATTTCAAGTGTTTTAAATAAATCTGAAATTGGATTAGCCATAAAATGAATTTTGACTATCATTAAGTGGTTCACAGCCATTTATTTTGATGGAAATAAATCATCTTAGTTTGGACGGTACATAAGAAAATAGGACTTGATAAAACTATAGGCCAAAAAATAGGCTTTAACATGTGGTCATGTTATATAGAATATGGGATCACTGTATTACCAGCAAACATGCCATATTGTGATTTATAAATAGTTATCGAGATATGACATGTCTTGTATTGTGATTGAATATTTTGGGCATATTGGTCAGCCATAAATATAGGTATATAAAATAACACACTGTCATTTCCCCCACCCTTAAAATGTGAATATACAAATGTATTCAGGGTTTAATGAGGTTCCCAACCCATCATTTTGATTGACCGTTTACAGCAGGGATGCCAAATGGAGGACTTATCTCTGAGAGGAGCTGACGTATGTCTCCTGCATACTTCAGAACACAAACACTGCTCTCCCTCCGCTCTTATTCATAGCAGCAAAGCCACTCATCATTAACATACCAAAAACTTGTGAATGTCCTGGGGGAACTCTCTTCCTCTCTTTTTTGAAAGCACTCACACTTGAGCTCCTGCACACGGCAATGATCGACTCATGAATTTGAATAGGAGAGGCTTTCCATGTTTATACAGCACAGGGAAGAACCCTGATGCATATTCAGCTGATAACCTCCACAGGCCTGCCTGCTGTCTAAGATCTAAGATCTCGGCATGACATGTTTGTGAAACACAGGCGCTGTTATGGTTTGCTTAAGCGTTAATGAATGTAAATCAGATATTCTGCCTATTTTTTTCCTTCGCATGGGATTTGTGCATATTAATTCAACTAATCATAAGAACTCAGTTCATCAAGAGGTCAGTCATCAACAACAATATTTCTGTCTTTGTGAGATATTTTGTCTCCCTTTTTCTCCTACTTGCATCAATGTCCACATCTTTCTTTATTCAAGTTCCCACTGTCTTCTTTCCTTCCCCTCTCTGTTTCTCTGAGGTAGTTCAGTGGCCGTCTCAGGCAGCTTTCTGATACAAACTGTGTGTGCAGAAGAAGGACTCGTGTTTGCATTGATTTTATGAGTCTACTTTGGTAGTGTGGTTTCCTGCCACTAGTGAGTGTCACAACTCATAAACTGTCCTCCTTTTTAATTCACTAGTGTGTGTGTGCAGTTGTAGAGCATTGGAAGACAGGTTGGAGTGTCATGTGGTATAAGCTGTTATTTGCCGGTGGGTGCGTGGTTCATCTGTAATTTGTATGTGAGTCTATATGACTGTGCATAAATGTATTTCTGTAATTTAGCCAAGCATGGGCTGATGTTTTCCTTCCTCACCACACCACAGCTCCGAAGGTAGCCTCCATCAGCATGCTGCGTAGCTAACACAAATCCTGCATCCAGTTAATCATCTCATGTCTGAAAGATTAATGCTTTGCTCTACTGTGCTGTGTTATGCCATGAATGACTGTGCTCGGTAATGGTATTTTTTATATTAGTAATAGTCACAAGTGTATTTTAAGAATTTGTTTTACCACACTGTAACCAATGTAGTCATGACGATTCTAGTAATATATGTGAACTTATTTCTCACAACAATTATCTGTGTTGGACCCATCATCTGTAAAGACATCAAATAGGAGGAAAGAAGGATGAAGAGCCTTTTACTTCTCTGAATATCTTCACATTTCCGCCAAGATGCTTTTTTCAAAAAACTTCTAATATGGCTGAAGATAAAATATGAGAACACATTGGTTTGCCAGGGTGAAGTCATACTAAAATGATTGCCGGATTGCCGGATTGCCAAATGTTCCTGGTCATGGTTATAAAGTTTAATTAAAAAAAAACAAAAAAACAGTTTGGACATCCACTAAACATTATACCCGGCTTTCATAAATGTTTTATTTTAATCGTTTATTTGGCAGGGACAATGCACAGTAATAAACACTTAAAACATTCAAATGTATCAAGCGTAACAGTGCCAGATTTAGCTTTGAGCTCATTTCCATCCGCAGTCCCTCACATAAAACAGGAGGGTCTGTTCGAAGAACGACAGTATTAGACTGCATTTGTTGGCTATTTACAAGTAATAAACTCACACAAATGTATGAATAACTACTACAACATTCACTCACAAATCATGTTCAACACATGAAGATGACCATGCATCAAATAGTATTTGACCCTTTTCTTGCAGACTGATGTTACTGGTTAATTCCAGATGATTGATATGAACACCAGGATCAGCTGTACTAGTTTGGCTAGGCAAAGGCAAACCCAGTATCATATGTAGTTTAAGCCCTCTGCAGGGCGACCCATGCCTCCTATTAATCAGTGCGTGTAACTGCCCTTAGAGTACATGAAGTAGAACAAAGCACCCTGTCTATAGAGACCTTATAACAGTGGCCAGACATGATCTCACATCATGCTCAGAAACCTGAGAAGGAGACCACCCCGGGAAAAAATGTTTTCCCTCTCTGCCCTATGTCCATTCCCTCTCTTATCTTTTCCCCATCTCTCCAATCAGTTCCAGTCTGGTTTTTTTCAGCTGCTCCCTCACATCCAACTCCCTGAGACTTACACACATATTACCTTAAGTTAGGAGATTTCTACTATCTTAAAGGTCCCATGTCATGGCCATTTCTACTGATCATATTTCCATTGTTGAAGTCTACTAAAATAGATTTATATTGTGCAATTTTCCAAACTCACATTGGTTTCTCATACAGCATCTCTGTATAGTATGTGTATTCACTCTCTGTCCTAAACGGCTTGTTGGAGCTCCTGGCCCCCCCCCCCCCCCCCTATGAACCCAGTGGCCGTCTGCAAGACAGCGAGACACAGCGAAACCCAGCCCGAATCCAGCCCGAGCACACACACACCCGCAGCCTGGCTGGAAGTTTGTGTGTGTGTGCTCACACACAGCCTCGCCGCGTCCCGCCGTCTCAGGCGGAGAAATCGGCGGAGCTGCAGCTGAGAAAAGATTGAGTGTGTGTGTGTGAGGAAGTCCGCGGATTGGTCCATTTGGAACAATCCACGGACTTAACGTAACGGCTCCACGGACGTAACATTACGTTACGTCACTATATCCAAATACGTCACTACCCAAGAAGAAAACAATGGAAAAAGAGAAATCTCCAACGAGGCGTTCTGGGGCAGCATAGACAGGCCTTTCTGTGTTAGAGTTTTACTCGCTACAGGGTGTACTTTGAGGGTTTGTGACTCTGCAGACCGTTTACACGAATACAAAGCTACATAACACACATGGGGACGGGTAATAACCAGAAAAGCATGACATGGGACCTTTAATACTTTATACTTATTCTTACGTTACATTAAGGCAAATTATTGTTTTGACTGATTCTGCAGTTTATAATATAATCATATGATCCATGATTTAGTTAGTTAAATAGTCAGTTAAATATGAATATCTGCAGCACTGCAATACTTCATTTGGAATTGTAATTTACAAAATAATATGACAAGTAGGCCTATGTTATCTTCTGCATTGGGATGTTGTTCTTGTTCATAATGCCATTTTGATAAATGTATACTTAATCATTCCCCGATTCATAAAATATATTTTTTCCAAGGAATATTTGAGTTATAAAAACACCATTTTTATTTCTCACATATTCAAAATATTAATGTCCTATTTTTGTTATTGCTCTGGTAGCAGTATTTGTTCCAGTTTGTCTATGGTGTGGCTCTAGTGTACATATATTCTTGCTTGTAACGGCGAGTGCCTTACAGTTGCATTGGAATGTGAAGATAATGCAGGACAGTTTGTCCAGACAGTGCAGGCGCCCCATCTTAACATCCTCTCACTTGGCTTAGAGCGGGATCTTTTGGCAGGAAGTGTATATCAAAGTTTTAAATGTATTGGTGCTGGATTGCGAGCCTTTTGGCCCTGTGTGTCTCTGTTTCTCTTTCTCTGACTTGTCTTTGACCCCCGACTTACAGATTGTCATTGGTTGATTGGTTTGACATATCAAAGGGGTCAGTATGATTTTTTTGGCCTTGGCAGGGTGTACCACGAGGGTGTGACTTGTGGTGCCAGAGGCTGCTGGCAGACTGGCGTTGGCCCCGATGTGGCTGAAGCCCAGACCAGAGGTTAAGAGTTTGTTAGACTCTTGCTTAATTTCCATTGCGACACCGCCTGTTTGCTTCAGTCATGCTTGGTTTAGTTCTGAAGGCAGTATTTCATGGTAACGTCAGCTGACCAAAAAATATATATATTTTCATATTTCGAGTATTTTCCCCTTTCACATGTATTCTATCGTCAAATACATTTTTATGTTTATTTAACTGATACAGCACTTAAAAAGCAGGTTTGCAGCAAAGTGCTTCAACAGCAAACATGTATGTATACACATACAAGCATATACACAAAGCCATAGAAGCATAGATGTCCAAATATAACAAGTCGATTCATTATATTACATTACATTTACATTACATTGCATTTAGCTGACGCTTTTATCCAAAGTGACTTACAATAAGTGCATTCGACCAAGAAGATACAAACTTGAAGAAGACAGAATCATATAAGTACATCAGGTTTCAAGAGCCAAAACATTTCAAGTGCTACTCAACTAGCTTTAGATAAGCCAGTCCTTTATTAGTTTATAAGTGCTTTGTTAATAGTTCTATCGCTCGAAGTGGAGTCGAAAGAGATGAGTTTTCAGTTTGCGCCGGAAGATGTGTAAGCTTTCTGCTGTCCTGATGTCAATGGGGAGCTCATTCCACCATTTAGGAGCCAGGATAGCAAACCCACGTGTTTTTTGGAACTTGGGTCCCCCTTAGTGTTGTCACGATACCAACATTTTGGTTTCGATACCGATACCAAGTCAAGAATTGCGATTCCGATTATTTTTCGATACTTTTCTTAAAAAAAGGGAAACAGTCTTAAATGTAATTATTGTGCTTTATTTCACACCATAACCATAACGCAAACTTTAAAAAAATGAGAACAATAAATAAAATAAATGACTAGAATTTGTATTAAATACAATTAAGCATCATCTATAAACAACTTTTTTGTTTTTCGTTTCGGGTGTCTTTTTTGTCAACAAGCCGAGGCGCAGCGGCAATTGCACTCCCACTTGCAGCCATGCTTCTCGCTTTCTCACGTGCTCTGGCAGCTAGCGCGTGCACGAGAGAGGGGAGGGACTGCAGGCACGGCTGCAGTGCAGGGAGTGGAAGCAGAGCGCTGAATACACACAGCTCTTATTAAAACTGCGCTTTTCCCGTCATTCTTAAAGTACCGATACTAATGAAACGGAGGAACCGTAAAGTTTTTAACGGCAGGGTATCGCGGTACCTTTCAAGTATCGGTACACCGTGCAACACTCCCCCTCGCAGTGCGGGTGCAGCGAGCCGTTTGCCTGCTCCCTGCTTCCTTGAAGTTATAAGTGAGCATGAAGTATAACATTTCAAAAGTGTCCCAAAGCCAAGTGTATCCATTACTAATTTAAGGATTTCAACTTAAAAAATGCACTACTGGTCTCTATACTATAGGCCTCAAATGTTAATTAAATGAATGTGTAGTGCAAATTAGCAGACCATGATTTGCAGCAGAGGTTCCTTTTCTGGTTCTTTATGAACTCCCTTACCCTCACAGTAAATTATTATCATTCTTGACATGAAGTTGGCTGCATGAAATGAGCAGAGGACATAATTTGGATCCAAACTAAATTGCCTTTAGTTATTCACAAGATGTACACATCATCTATGACTTTTATTTCATAGCTGCACATTGAAGGATGGTTTGACTACGACTCTCCTTTGGTTTTCAGTCTTTGTCATGTTGTTTGAACATAAACACCATCATTTATGCACCTTTTTGATGTGAAATACTTCCAAGGCCCCTATAAAAACACGGTTTTCTCAGTATCTTGAATTCCTGTGTCAGAGTGATTTGACCGCAGTCTGTGTGGTTTAGTTTTCGTCCTCTTTCTCCCTAGATTTTATCAGCTAAATAGAGGTGCTCAGGTATGCAGCTTTGATCTGTCTTTAGATAGTTTTCACATGGGCTCCACTTTAACAGCGAGTTGCTATTCCCAAAATGCACTGCTGGTCGGACGCTCCTGCCGCCACACACTGTGTGTCTTGATGCTTTCAGGCTCCAGTCTCAAAGACCATGAGAAAAACAGTCTTTAATGGGATCTCGTTTATTTTTGCACAGTGCTTAAACGTTGATTCAACTTAAAAAACTTTCATCACAATATTAGGAATGAGTATTTAATTTTTCATTCAAGTTTTGGTATTTCTAATTAGTCTGTATGATGAGTGCTTGGTTGCTGTGGCCTGCGGCCTTGTTTTAATGACTCGACTGCTTTAACATCAAAAGGCCTTGTGTGCAGGAAACTCTATGGTAATAACCTGCACCCTATGGCCCTTACCACATGCGCTCTAAATACACTCAGGCTGCAGCCACACGAGGACGATAACGGTCGTATCTGCTACGGTTCTCTATCAGATAGACGGTTCGGCCACACGAGGCCAACATGGAAACGCAGAAAACGATAACGGGTCCCAAGGTGGGTAGATCTGTGGACGAAACGCTCTGGAGGGCCAAACGGCTCCGTGATTACGCCCTATAACGATAATTTCTTGCTAACGATGACGCCCCAGTGTATCTCGCAGGACATTGCACCCAGCAGGAGCCCGCGAGTGAAGTCTAATCGGACAGGAGAGGAGACATGCAGCTCTGCATGATAACCTGCAGCTCCGCCCACTGTGATGGAGCGATGAGCGGAACAAAACACACATTTCAAGTTAGATCATCACCCATAGCTATTTTTAATTACCTCTCAAACTACCTGAACTAGTTATAAATATGTTTATTTCTACTGTCGGGTCACTCATTACTGGATCAGCCAGCTGCATGAGACCACGGATACTGACAGGCTGTCAGGAGAGGGGGAGGAAAAGGGAGGCTCCGTCCTCCGTGTATTATTATTATTATTATTATTATTATTATATAGAGTCGTTATTCATTTGTTTTAAAGCTCAATAAATAACAAAGAAGACCTTTGACCAGCACTTTTCTAATTTTGTCCGGAAGATTTAAACTTTAACGGACATGTTGACCGGCGAAACCCCACCTCTGCTGCTAAATCCAGTGCAGATAATAAACAGAAGGGCAACCATGAAAACCATGCATGCGCGAGAAGTCTTCTTCGCTGCTTTTGATGTATTTTGTGGCAGCAGTACAGCACCACTTACAGGCCCGGCATATGTACTACAGCGTCTCCAGCGGTTTGAGCTGCCTCGCATGGACGGACACGTTTCTGGTGCCTATTGCGTGTGGACGGAAGACTTTTCTGAAAACGATTTCGGTGCGTTTCCGTTATCGTCCTCGTGTGGCTGCAGCCTCATATGGGCACACATACACACACACCACTTTTTTAGTCTTCTACACTCTGAGCATTGTGTTTGTCACAGAACTTTGGACAATTTTGGGCACAACATCTTTGTATGCCTCCTGTCCTTCATTCACAGTTTGATGATGAGTGCCCACAACCTTCATTGTTTCTTAACTCCCAAATGGAGAGGGAGGCGTAAACCTAATCTACTCTAATGGCGCATTTCCACTGCAGCGGGTAGCCCCGTTTAAGCGTCCTTAATCGTCCTCAAGCGGCCAGGCCAGTTTTTGGTAGCCTTTCCATATAGCGTAGCACCGGCTAGCGGGTACATTTTCCCTCTTTTTACGGCCCCATAAAATCGTGGTTCTATCAGGCCAGGGCCAGGCTGAACTAGTGACGTCAACACTCTCGACTGCTGATTGGTCTGAGAATCATCACAAGATCGCGCGCAAGATCATCCCTAGCGTCGCATATATATCTAGAAGCAAGCTTGCAGTATTTTTATACACAGCATTTTTGGAAACGGAGGAGCTACAAAAATGGCAACGTCAAAGAAAAGCACACCGTGGTCGACCGAGGAGGTGACGACGTTCCTACATCTCCTTGGGGATGATAAAATCCAGCGGGAGCTCTACAGAACAACTCGAAATGTGAACAAAAAAAAACCGATCGCCCCGCCTACACTGCGTTGCTACCCCAGGTCCTAAACTGTAATGAAAATGCGCCACGGCCTCCGACAGCCAGCGAGGCAGCCAGAGGCCTGAGCGAGGACGCTTAGGGACGCTTAAACGGGGCTACCCCGCTGCAGTGGAAATGGGCCATAAGCTGCTAGATGATGTCCCTCATTTGAGTCACAATGCCTTATTTTCAGGCTGCAGCTAAGACCCCATTTACACGGGAACTCAAACGCATACGAAACGCAAACGAACCGAATACGATATCAAAAAGTCTTCCGTTCACACGAGACCGCTCGAAAGTGCTGGATGTAGTATGTGCATATGTAGTACATATGCCGGACTTGTAAGTGGCGCTGTACTTCCGCACGAGACCGCTCGAAAGCGCTGTAGTACATATGCCGGGCCTGTAAGTGGCGCTGTACTCCCGCCACAAAATACACCAAAAGCAGCGAAAAAGACCCCCGAGCATGGTTGCATGGTTGCCCTTCTGTTTATTCTCCGCGGTGGATTTAGCAACATGTAGTTCTCCATGTCCACTTGTTGCTGATGGTTGTGGTAGAGGAGCTGTAGATTTTGCACTAACATCTGTAGCCAACCCGGTATCACAATACATATCTGCCGTAATTCTCTATTTATAGAGCCCTGATGAGAAGACTCAGGCCTCATGTTTGTCCAGAAGTCTTCTCAGCAGGGCTCTATAAATAGAGAATTACGGCAGATATGTAATATTTAATGCAGCCGAACCGTGTATTACAATGCCGTTATGTGATGACTTTCAAAGAGAAAAGCAAGCACACTCAGAATAAAGTATTATTGTATTTTTAAAAAACGTTTTCAGATTTCACATCACATAAACACCAAATCCCAGCATGCATTGCGGATAACCATCCAATCATCGAGCTGAGGATCTTGCCTACGTCTGTTTCCGGTTTCGTTTAATGACCGATGTATTTTGTTATACACACATTCCTTCACATTTACATTTTAATGTGCATTAAAGTATTTCGTGAGGCCTTCTAACATGTTTTTAAATATAACTACGGTTGTAGTTGAATAGTTTGTAAATTAACATGAACCGAAGCTGTTGCTTGGCAACTCAATCGCACAACGTCACGTCCGTTAATTCCACATCCACACGCATGGATTAACATAGATTTAATACATTAATGGAGCCTTTGTTTATGCTAAAAGAGGTGTCGACCAGCTGGGGCAACAAGAAAATCGCTGTAATCGAGTGTGACTATTAAAAAATAAATCATTACGTCGGGGTAGCATTTGCTTGGTATTTCCGGTTATTTCTCCACTGGTTAACATGGGTTAACAATACCGTATAGCTGTCACGCTTTTCACGTTTTGAAAAGACGAAACCGTGACATCTTCACGTCTCCCAGCAATGGTAAAGCGTCACATGTTCACGTCTCACCGTGATACCGGGTTGTCTGTAGCATGGTCAGTAGCAGTAGCTACTGACCATGCTCCAGCAGTGAGCAGCAGAGGTGGGGAGAGGTGGGGCTATGGCTTCATCGTTATCAGGAAAATGATCATATAGGATGTAGGGGTGTAACGGTACACGTACCCGTACCGAATCGGTTCGGTACACGTGTGTACCGAAGTGTACCGAATGAATATAACGTTAAACGTAAAAAATTGAGAACGTGAACAACTTTTTGGAAGTAATCTCAGGTGCTTCGTCGCAGCATTCAGAGTAATTTGCTCACATTGGGTTCAACGCGTCATAGAGCGAGCAAGTCATTTCATTGGACGAGAGGCATACTATTTTATAGTTGTACTTTGAATTGTGTCCTGTGTACTGTACTGTAAAGCACTTTGTACATCCGTGTTGAGAAGGGTGCTATATAAATAAAGTTTTACTTACTTACTATGAGAGCTGGTCACAGGGATGCGATCAAATGTAGTCAGTAATTTGAGGAACTGTCGAAATGGCGAACGCAGATAAAGTTGAGCTGAAAATCCTCCAGCATCATTGAAGTGTCCGGTTTGGAAACATTTTGGTTTTGCAGTTACGTACACGGATGACGGACAAAGACAGGTGGACCGAACCAAAGCTGTTTGTCGGCATTGTTCAACTAAAATTGGTTACGCGGCTGGCAATACATCAGACTTGCACACTCATTTGAAAAGGCATCACCCGAACGTGAATATCACCGGTACCAAAAGAAAAAGACTGAAGTGCAAACCCAACTCCCACTAGCATTTAAGCCTCCACCACTCGCAAAAAGTTTAGACCGAGCCAAAGCTATTACAAACGCCAAATATCCTTATGTTGCCATGTTAGCAAAGCGCTACCTGGCTGTATCTGCTACATCTGTCCCTAGAGAGGGTGTTCTCCACAGCAGGAGACATTGTGCTAATCTAATTTTTCTTAAAAAAAACATGAAAATACAATGACAAGCAAGTCATTATGTCAAACTGGCTGCTTAGGTACTAGTACAGTACAGTTCAAATACAGATTATTTCAGTTCATAGAAATGCTGCACCTTAATGTTTATTTTATTATATTTTGTATTTATTTGAGTGAATATTCACAGTTTAATAATAATTAAAAACCCAGAACTAATAGTTTATGTTTTGTGAGTAGGCTACTTGTACAGAAAAGTTCAAATACAGATTATTTCAGTTCATTCAAATGCTGCACCTTAATGTTTATTTTATTATATTTTGTATTTATTTGAGTGAATACATTATTCACAGTTTAATAATAATTAAAAAAACCCAAAAAATATTTTATGTTTTGTGATGATTTTTTCTGCTGTACCGAAAATGTACCGAACCGAACCGTGACCTAAAAACCGAGGTACGTACCGAACCAAAATGTTTGTGAACCGTTACACCCCTAATAGGATGTACACGCGGAGCCGTTTGGCCCCCCAGCGCGTTCCGTCCGCAGATCTATCCACGTTGGGACCCGTTATCGTTTTAGGGGTCCATTTCCGTTACGCCTCGTGTGAACGAATGGGCTATATGAAAGAGAAAAGTAGCGGATACAACGGTTTTCGTTCCCGTGTAAACGGCACATAAATCACAATTAAGATGGCTCCTTACCATCCTTTGTCCTGCAGGAGGGCCAAATGGAGTAACACTACAAACGTTTGAAGTTAGTTTGATTTCAGACAGACAAGAAGTTAACATTTCTGCAGCGAGGCCCTCTTGATTTATTTAAAGCTACATTTTTGTTGCATTAACAAGACAAGTTGCTATGGGATCTATGCCAGTTGTCGTAATATCAGTCATGATGATTAATGTGTACTTCCCTCAAATGTTACTGCCTCTATACTAACTACCAAATAAGAGCGTAAAATATCAACGGATATTCAATTTTTACATCTTTGTTCACAGTTTTTTACAATTCGCCCCTCTCCTCCCTTCTTCTCTCCTCCACCCTACATTCATTTTCTCTCACATGTGGAAAGCATTATATACTGTCTGGTGGAGAGGGATAGCAAACATCCCAGGAGGAGACTGAGAGCCTCTCGGTCGGTGTACGGGGGGTGGAAGCTGTTGGGATCTGCATGGCCGTGACTCTCTCTCGCTCACACTATTTCTCCCTCTCTCGCTCTTTTGGCCACGATATTATTTGGACAAAAGGGGGTCTTGTTATTTCAGTACCTCAGTACCCGATAGCTGACAGGCTTCACCCTCCCACCACATTGGACGAGACCTTGGTTGAATGAGGCAGAGGAAGATAAAGAAAGTGCATTTAAAGGCTTTTGGTACATTTGGTGTGAATAATATCTACAGCATCGGTAGATGTGGGTTTAATACACTCTCTGCTCCTCCCTCTCTAGGGAGTAAATTACATTTGGTAGCTTGGGGAAGTGCTATGACTTTCCTGACCATCTTTTAAAAACGTATTGGGATTTTGATGAATGTTTTTAGATCTCTTTCCCCTTTTGCCTGATCAATATTTTGATGCCCTTAGCTAAGTTAAATAATTAATGTTAAATAAAAAGCTACGGCTCCTTTATAAATGGCATACCTCATAAGGAAGGGGTGAAAACATTTCATGTGATGGCCAAGAAATAGAATAAGGGCCTCTTTTTTTGAAAACATTTCCTTTTTTAATAAGTTTCTCCACATTGAAAAGCGATCATCTGCGGTCAATGTGACATATTTGTCCAAGGTCTTGGACTAAGATGTTGAAAAGCTTCCAAGTCTTTTCTTTACAGT